>NC_056730.1:118222151-118247151 GCF_019279795.1 Protopterus annectens | reverse complement strand
TCCAAATTATGCTTAAATAGGGCCAACAAGGGGCTTTGCTTAACATGACTTGGAAGCTTGTTCCAAAAATGGGGCAATATCTGTGAGATAAATCTGTCTCTCCAGCAAGTTCTGTTGATATCACATACCAGGTTAAGATCCTTTGAGTGAGTGACCCGTGAGCCATTTGACTTGTGAAAGTGCAGCATTTCCATTAAAGCTAAGACAGATCTTGAGGACCCTGAATTTTCTTTGTAAGGAACCTTTGTAGTCTCTCCAATTGCTGCAGGTGTTTGGAAAGGAACATATCAAAGGGAGCATTGTACTCTATTATCGGCCTAAGGATGCAAGAGTATAGGGGGATTATAACCTCTTTTTTTCTGGAGGCAATGCCCTTACTTATGAGAGTAGCAGTATAAAATGCCCTTCTTCCCACTGTGGAGATATGGTGATTGAAGTTAAGATTGCTGTCATATTTGTTTCCTTTTTATTAGTTTAGGTTAAAGGAACAGCACAAATGTAGTCCTCCACTACTATAAATTATGCAGTTAAGTTCCCACATTTGAGAGAATTACAACAGCCAACCCATCCAAAGTGCAGTGGAAGAGCTTTTCCCTTGGGATACCACCATCTTAATCATGGTACTCACCCTGCCAGTTAGGAATACACCAATTCATATTGTCTAGGATTTTCAACATAGGACAGACACAGAGGTTGTAGCCACTTTACCCATTGCATGCTGCCTGAAAAGGACCATTCATTGCCTGTTATCTGCGGAAGGTCCAGGGCTCTGGAGACCCCACCGCAACATCATTGCTGGCTGTGACCCCAAAATTTTACCCTGTGGAATGCTTACTATTGCTATACCATCACATGGAACAGCACAGCCTTACCATAGTACATTGGTGATATTGCACCTGTAAGCAACCACAAGGATCAAGCATAGTTACAAATATTGCTGGCAGATGCCATGTTTCTGATAAGGCTATCATGTGGACCAACAATATACATTGTGCATGGATATATTGTGACAGTGTCACATTGCTAGATGACAAGTCTAGTCTATGGTCTCATAACAAGGAGGATGGCAAAGCCATACAGAGCACTGTGGAACATCATATGGAGGTTTGTGCAATATGTTTGTACTGCACCTAGAGGTGTGTCTTAACTGACTTTAAAAGGACAGCTATTAAAATGAAGTGTAGACACATCGCCCACTGTGAATTCTAAAGGATGCCTTTTCCACCTCAGATAGATCCTGTGGAGGTTGTTGCAGCACCAACATCTGGCCTCCATGTATGGTATAGACAAAGCATTTACCACACAGATGCAAATCCTCCTACCCACAACCTTTCTGCATGAGGAAGAGGTCATACCCACATTTACAAAGCTGCTGGAGATCTCAGCAGATGCAAATCCTCCTACCCTTAACCTTTCTGCATGAGGAAGAGGTTATACCCACGTTTACAAAGCTGCTGGAGATCTCATCAGCTGGGTGCCAAGAAGTAATGTAATTCCATAGACCACAATTAAATCATGGCTGACCATGGAAACATTTTCCCCAACTGCATGGCATTAAATCTACCCACCTTTCAGGTAAAATTAAGAAATGTTTTCACACCAGTGACACTGAACCATCACTTAATGCAGAACATGATGGAGGCATGGCATCTCTGGCTCCTGGTGTGGTTAGGATATCCACTGTGCATCTTGATGGATCTTCTCAGTACACTGCAATGGGAACAGAACACCATGGATGGCTATAGAGAGGCATATCTTCTGACCCAAACTCTCTCAACTGGAAGAAATAGAACTGTGCCAAAGTAGTGTCACCTGTTATTGGCACTGCAGAGATGACTGGAGTTTTCTTTCACCTTGAATTCCTTGATATCATATGTAAGTCTGCCAGGCAAAATGCGTATAAAGAAGCAGACTGTTCAGACACATGTACTGAAGCAGTACATATATTCCTACCATTGTGTGATTAAATGAGCAAAATCTGTGCCTCCCCAACTCTATATATATCCTTATAGACACTGCCCCCCTTTCTTCATCTACTCTGCAGGTACTTTCTTATTTGTAGGGAACATCTTCAAGGACTGCAATGTATTTGTGGTGCCTACAGTAATGAAATCAATCATTGACTGCATTGCAAAATATATTAAGCACCACTTTAGCTCTGTACCTTAAAGTCCATTTTAAGTAATCTGATGTTGCAGTCATCCTTCAGAGTGACAGCACCATAGCCGGTCTTAGGCATAGGCCAACTAGGCGGCCGCCTAGGGCACCGCTTTAGTAGGGGTACTTTTCCAGTATTTATTTGGTGTAGGTAGACCAGGATGGGGGCACTGGGTGGTGTGGTGGGGGGTGCAGTGGTGCCCTTTTGCCTAGGGCACCAGTTGACCTAAGGCCGTTCCTGGACAGCACCATGTGTAGTTTCCTGTGATTTCCCTGTGTTGTAGAACTTTGCTGCCAACCTCTGCGATTCTGCACAAATGCCATCTGCATCCACTGAGTCCAAACGAACCTTCTAAGGATATTGGTGCCTGACTGATGGGTGCCACAGAGATGGGCATAAGCTGAGTGTGGGACTTTATTAACTATCTCCTAATTCGGTAGCAGGTGATAAGCAGAATGAGTTTTCATGAAGTTGCCACATCCTACGATTGGTTCATTAATTGTAAAGTGGAGGAAATGATTGGGCTGTTTTCTCTAAACAGGATTCAGAAGTCACATGATGCTATGACACCATAGAGGTGGAGCAACTGCTGCTCACAGTATCCTCCCCACTCCATGATTGTCACTGAAGCATTGTCTGCCTCCCACATTTTATCAACGTCTCACCTAGAGAAAGTCAAACTACTATGCAGTACTATATACAGGTTCCATTCTCCAGGTGTGTGTGTGTGTGTGTGTGTGTGTGTGTGTGTGTGTGTGTGTGTGTGTGTGTATCAGAACCAGTCTTATGATTCACCGGTGTCTTGCTGAAATGGTCACGTTGTTTTAGTGGTTAATGTTGCACAGTAAGTGCCTCCATATATACAACAGTATTCTGCCAAGTTTCTCGCAATTTGGTTTTGTACTTCTGAAAGGTATTCCCCAAATGACCGTAAAGGACAGTACAGCTAATGTTGTAATATGTCAAGCAGATAAAAGATGAACCTTTGCAAAATAAACAAAGGACACCAATTAGTACTTAGTCCAAAACATTTTCTTAATGCAGACTTTCATAGTGTGCCCTGCTTGTCACACATCTTTTTCACCCTTTTGTAAGACCAAATCCCAGGTCTGAACATCATCCTCATGAGAACCAAATAAATCTTTAACATCTTGATAGGGATATTGCCAAAACTGATGTGATGTGTGTATTACTTTCCTGAAACAAAAAGCACTGAGGCTTTACACCATTAACTGAAAGATTAATATTAAACACATAGATCAAAACATATCCAGAAAAATACTCATGGCCCTCTTTCTTCTAGTATCGTCTCCAAATAGTCCATGTAACCAATGCAACCCGGCTCACAGAATCCCAGAAAAATATAATCATAACAAGGGTATGCAGAGCTATTAGGATATGCCAAACTGAATTTTCATATAAATAAATAAATATATATATATATATATATATATATATATATATATATATATATATATATACAGTAAGCAAACAAGGGTTCATGGGAAGACATGGATTTATACAGTAAGCAAGCAAGGGTTCATGGGAAGACATGGATTTAGACCACAACAGTACAGGAACTGAATCTAACAGCCAGTTATTAAACATGGTATGAACTCCATAACCTGCATGTCAAGACTAGAAAAAATAACTGAGCCTTTTCATAAGATTTGCTTTGGCTGTTCAAGAATTGCTTCAGTTTGTACTCTAGTGAGAGAGGAGAACGAACTTGGCTATTTCTAGACCTCTGATGTTCAAAGAACCTTGAAGAGTGTTGTTTTGCTATTGGCCAGTGTGGTCATTTGAACATTTTCAGCTTTTCCGTATTGTTATAAATTGCTCACTTTTGCAGAGCCTAGAGCTTATTTGCAATGATATGCAATATGCTAAGCTGTAAAACTACTGATTGTGAACATTTTACAAGAGATTTGACCAAAAAAGCAGCCCTACAATACTTGTGATAAGTACTTTTGTGTACTTCCTGTCTTTTTCTGTAATGGCTGTGTACCTTTTTAGTGATTCCCTAGCACTCTAGCTAATAATTCCTTGGGTTTGTATTCTAGCAAGAGTGAAAAATGAACCTAGCCATTTCTAGGCCTCTGACTTCTGTAAAATCTTCAGGGGTGTTGTTTCGCTTTTGGCCAGTGTGCTTCTTTAATTATTTTCAGAGTTTCTGTGTTATTATAACTTGCCCACATCTGCACAACACTGTTTATAAAGCAGCTGCATTTTAACAGCACATTGTACAGACACAGGTATCTTGAGCCTTATTTTACCTGTAATACCTAATCTTTACTTACTGGTTAGTGTTATTATCAATATCTGTAATGCACACAGCAGACTGCAGTTGTGTAGTGAGTCATGCTGTGCACAACAGGTATACATAGTAATGTCTAACAGCCTGTAGCAATATTGACTTGTAGTTGTTCAGTGCTGCCCTTAGCAGTCAGTAGCTGCTCTGCATATTGCATATTCATTACTTAGCACAACCTGTTGGGTCTTCACTGTAAAATTTAACAACTTCTTATGTATTTTATTTATCCTTTGTTGACTGCATGGGTCCCACTAGATTAGTAGGCTCTTTCTAATGAAGACCCAATGTGGTATTTATACTACTTGGAGAAATTTAGCCAGTTCATCAAGAATCTTCCCCTACTCTTTTTGATAAGTGCCATCAATCTTTCACATCCACTTCAGTCACCACCAGCTCAAGCAGATGGGATCTAGAATCTTGGTTTAACTTCTTATTTGAAAGACAGCATACTCAGCAACCCCGCCATGCTGCACTGTATCAGCCATCAGTCTACCTGATGTGGGAATAAAACCCACAGCTTTCTGCACAAAAGGGAAGTGTACTACCTGACGCACCACTGACACTTACACTACTCTGCTAACTTCAAACATATTCCCCAAATCCATGAGCTAATATGGAACATCACCCTGCTTCTCCTCTGTCTTCTGCCATCCTTGGTATCCTTAGGTAGTGTAGCAACTGTCTGATACTCACAAATTGTGAACCTTTACTTAATACAAGACATTTTATTTTTCAGAGATGCAAGCATTTATCAAATATGGAGGCCTCACTCTCACAAAAATACAAAGAATGTGAACATCCCATACTTCCAGAATGTGCTACACCAACCCACAATAAATGTTTTACACCAATGCTGTTAAAAGTCATTGCCAAAGCCTCCTAGATCCATGAAGAATGGATATCAGTGATAATCTAATGCCACATCAGCTCCTGGCATAATTCCAATAAAGAGTCGCCAGGGTTTGAAACATCTCAGATGAAGTACAATGAACCACACTGCAAATGAAAGCATTTTGTAATTGGTGACTCTATAGTCAGATTCACTGACCCGCGGGAGTGGTGCTGCGGTAGCATTGTCACCTCACAGCAAGATGTTGTCCATTCGATTCTCAGCTAGAGCGTCTTCAAGACGTTGTCCCGTTCAATTCTCAGCTAGAGCGTCTTCTGTGTGGCGGCATGCCTTCGTTGAAGGTTCTGCATCTGGGCTGGTAACTCGACACGTAAAAATCCACTACCAAATATTAGTGGACCAGCGTTCCACTGTGGCGACCCCTAACCGGGATAAGCCAAAAGCACAACAACATAGTCAGATGCACTGATTTTCCTGTCACTAGGCTGGATAATGACAGGATGATGGAGACCTGTCCTTCAGGTGTCAGAATCCCTGATATCTCAAGGGCCCTTAAGGCCGTATCATGTGGCAAATATTAGTACAGCACTGTGCTGATCCATGTGGATGTGAATGAGTTGGTACACAAAACCATGTGGCATATGCAGAAAGAAAGAAAGAAAAAAAGAAAGAAACGTGTTGGAACACTGCATACATGTCACAATTGAATACATGCATATGTACATGAATACATACATACATACATATATATATATATATATATATATATATATATATATATATATATATATATATATATATATATATATATATAAATATATATATAGAAAAAACTACAATCCACTCTGCTACAGGCCCCATGAAGGCTCAGTGTCTCTCCAACCTAACACCACTCTTAAGTATTCAACTGCGGTACCACTTTTAATATTCTTGTAAGAAAAGCACAGTCCGGGTCTGAAATGTCTGCAAACAGCTACAGTTAACCTTGAACCTAACACCACTCTTAAGTATTCAACTGTGGTACCACCTTTAATATTCTTGTAAGAAAAGCGCAGTCCGGGTCTGAACTGCCTGCAAACAGCTACAGTTAACTTTAAACCTAACACCACTCTTAAGTATTCAACTGCGGTACCACCTTTAATATTCTTGTAAGAAAAGCGCATTCCGGGTCTGAACTATCTGCAAACAGCTACAGTTAACTTTGAACCTACCACCACTTTTAAGTATTCAACTGCGGTACCACCTTTAATATTCTTGTAAGAAAAGCGCAGTCCGGGTCTGGACTGTCTGCAAACAGCTACAGTTAACTTTGAACCTAACACCACTCTTAAGTATTCAACTGCGGTACCACCTTTAATATTCTTGTAAGAAAAGCGCATTCCGGGTCTGAACTATCTGCAAACAGCTACAGTTAACCTTGAACCTAACACCACTCTTTAAGTATTCAACTGCGGTTCCACCTTTAATATTCTCGTAAGAAAAGCGCAGTCTGGGTCTGAACTGTCTGCAAACAGCTACAGTTAACTTAGAACCTAACACCACTCTTAAGTATTCAACTGCGGTACCACCTTTAATATTCTTGTAAGAAAAGCTGTCTGCAAACAGCTACAGTTAACTTTGAACCTAACACCACTCTTAAGTATTCAACTGCGGTACCACCTTTAATATTCTTGTAAGAAAAGCGCAGTCCGGGTCTCAACTGTCTACAAACAGCTACAGTTAACTTTGAACCTAACACCACTCTTAAGTATTCAACTGCAGTACCACCTTTAATATTCTTGTAAGAAAAGCGCAGTCTGGGTCTGAACTGTCTGCAGACAGCTACAGTTAACTTTGAACCTAACACCACTCTTAAGTATTCAACTGCGGTACCACCTTTAATATTCTTGTAAGAAAAGTGCAGTCCGGGTCTGAACTGTCTGCAAACAGCTACAGTTAACTTTGAACCTACCACCACTCTTAAGTATTCAACTGCGGTACCATCTTTAATATTCTTGTAAGAAAAGCACAGTCCGGGTCTCAACTGTCTGCAAACAGCTACAGTTAACTTTGAACCTAACACCACTCTAAAGTATTCAACTGCAGTACCACCTTTAATATTCTTGTAAGAAAAGTGCAGTCCGGGTCTGAACTGTCTGCAGACAGCTACAGTTAACTTTGAACCTAACACCACTCTTAAGTATTCAACTGCGGTACCACCTTTAATATTCTTGTAAGAAAAGTGCAGTCCGGGTCTGAACTGTCTGCAAACAGCTACAGTTAACTTTGAACCTACCACCACTCTTAAGTATTCAACTGCGGTACCATCTTTAATATTCTTGTAAGAAAAGCGCAGTCCGGGTCTCAACTGTCTGCAAACAGCTACAGTTAACTTTGAACCTAACACCACTCTTAAGTATTCAACTGCGGTACCACCTTTAATATTCTTGTAAGAAAAGCACAGTCCGGGTCTCAACTGTCTGCAAACAGCTACAGTTAACTTTGAGTATGTGTCTACCTGTTTGAGCCAATATTCATTTTCCACTGGAGAGCACTCTGCTTTGGCTTGTAAACAGCCCCCCAAGCAGCCCCCCCACCACACACACACACACACACACACAAACACACACACACACACACACACACACACACACACACACACACACACACACACACACACACCACTTTTTCTTATTCCCTTCTGTTAGCAAATAGTATCCATAACTGATCAATACTGTGTGTTTGTTAATTTAAACTATGACCACAGTAGCCTATTGATACAAGGTTATCCTGTTTTTCCACCTGAGAAATTAAGAAATGACTTACAGTTTCAGAGCAGTCCTTGGTCAATTGTGATTGTTTCTTAACACATACTTGTCTTTGCTTTGGCTCATTAGCAGCAGTACAAAGAACTGCCTGCTCACACCCTTGTTCTCCCCTCCCCCTTACCTGTTTATTACCTTAAGACAATCCCAAAATTAATAAATATTACCCATGGCAGGCACCATTTTTAAAACTGCAATCCACTCTGCTACAGGCCCCATGAAGGCTCAGTGTCTCTCCAGTAAGTGTTTTATAACTGTAAATGCCTATTTATGTTGAATTGTATTAGACATTTTACAACTGTATATGTTTATGTTGAATTGTGTTAGACATCTAATATGATTTATGCTTTATTATTGGATGTTACTATGGCATGCTAGCATTTGTATGCACCAAGTTGTTTTTAGTATAATAGTAAGTATGGTCTATTTGCATAGCTGCACCTTGTTCACTAATGTTATTCACGTAATTGTGTTGTGTGTAGACAGCTCATACTAGTGTCTAATTATTTCTATATAATTGTGCTGTTACTGGTGGATAGAATCACATTAGAGAACCACGACAGATTGCTGCTCGCTATATTTTTATCTGTAACTGCATAACTGTTTGGGGTTTCTTTTCTAATGTTCTTCCAGTTGGCTCAGTATCTGCATAAACTAAGTAGTTGGTGCATGACATTGTCCTGCAGCTATTTCCTCAGTGTGTTTTTTATAATCTTCATAATATATTTTTACCATCTCAAAAGTACTTACTCCTCTCTGTACTCTTCTTTTCTAGACCTAACACCACTCTTAAGTTTTCAACTGCGGTACCACCTTTAACGGTCTTGTAAGAAAAGTGCAGTCTGTGTCTGAACTGCCTGCAAACAGCTACAGTTAACTTTGAGTATGTGACTACCTGTTTGAGCCAATATTCATTTTCCCCTGGAGAGCACTCTGCTTTGGCTTGTAAGCAGCACCACACACACACACACACACACACACACACACACACACACACACACACACACACACACACACACACACACACACACACAGACACACATACACACACATCTTCCACTTTCTCTTATTCCCTTCTGTTAGCAAATAGTATCCATAACTGATCAATACTGTGTGTTTGTTAATTTAAACTATGACCACAGAAGCCTACTGATACAAGGTTATCCTGTTTTTCCATCTGAGAAATTAAGAAATGACTTACAGTTTCAGAACAGTGCTTGGTCAATTGTGATTGTTTCTTAACACATACTTGTCTTTGCTTTGTGATTGTTTCCAGCCCCCTCATATGAGCAACTAACAGGGTCTCTACCCACTTCGCTCCCCCAGTGGTCCCACCTTTATTGCACTCAAACCCGTCCCATCTTTCCAATAGCCAACCACAGCACTAACCCAACACTACCTCCTCCATCTTCCCACTACTATCACACCTTCTCAACTAACATGTACAAGCATACCTTTCCTATGCTCACTGCATGCACTCTCCTTGCATATCTTACATCCTACCAAAGCTCCATCATTCCCCCACTCAACCACTACCACTGTACTACTACTCACACCACCACTCATGTCTCACCCACACTAAGCTCCCCTCCCACCAGCTCAAGAACCATCCCTATGCACCCCAACATATTCTACCAACGATATTACTCAAACATAAAGCATTCCTACAACTTAACATAGTAACCCTCCCACCATACCTATTACCCACAGAGCACAATCATAAAGTTTCCCTTATAAACAAACACATTCAAAAACTGAGAAAATTAATAATCTCATGTATATCAAAACTAGCCCTAAGTGGAGACATCCACCCCAACCCTGGCCCTACCATCTCCAACCCCAATCCTCATAATTAGACTAGAAACCACAACTTCTCCCATATTACAGCCAATAGAAAGCCAAGTGACTTCCTTCTACTAAGCCTAAATATTAGATGCATATCCAACAAAGTCCATGAACTCCATGCCACCATAGACTTGTACTCCCCAGATATAGTCATCCTGACAGAAACCTGGCTAAAACCTCACATTACCCGTGAGCAAATACTCCCTACAGGTTACGGCATACTAAGAGTAGACCGGCTAAACAAAAAAGGAGGTGGTGTAGCTATAATATTTAAACAGCATCTAAACATCCAGATCTTAAAATGATCAGCTCCACAAATAGGCAATGAAGAAATAATATATACCAACCTCAAAATTAACCAAAACAAAACCATCAACATAATTGGATGCTACTTCCCACCTGGCCAAAACATCCCTCCACTAGAAAACCTCCTCAGCTGGTTTACCCACCATCTCCCCCAAGAAACTATAATTTTAGGTGATTTCAATATTGACTGGCAATCCTGTTCTGGCAACAATCCAACCCATCATGTACACCTTCATGGCTTCACCCAACTAGTCCAGTCACCAACCAGGATAAATAAAAACTCCAGCAAACACACTACCCTGAAGTGGATACTAGTCATTAAGAGCCTCCAGTCATATATAACAGGCTGCTCATCAGATAGCCTCAGTGGTCACTCCCCAACATTCCTACTCAAAAAATACCTATACCAAGCTAAACCTGTCATATACCATCAAATACGTAAAAAAACTAAACTTTAACCCATTCACATTCATCTCATCCCTCAAAGAATGTAACTGGCATCCTCTAAAGTACCTCAGTCTAGATGACGCAGTTGAATTTTTTAATACTACCTTCCTGAACATCCTTAATTACCATGCCCCCATAAGATTTTCCAGAACCAAGGCACAACCCTCCCCATGGCTACAGAAAACCACTAAGTCAGAAATGAAAAACAGGGATAAAGCCTGGGAGCACTGGCGCAAAACCAAAACCCCCTCAGCTAAACAGAAATTCCTAGAACTATGCAATAGAGTCAAAAAGCTAATAAAACAGGACAAATTCCAATACTACCAGTCTGCCCTAGACTCCTCACAACACAGCCCCAAACAATTCTGGTCCTCCATAAACTCTATCCTCCACCCAGGTAAAGTCAGTACCCCTCCTCCTAACATCCCTCACTCCTCAGAAAATATTGCTACCTCATTCAACACACACTTCACCCAAACCATGCTATCACTAGCTAAACAACACAACCCTCCAACCCACACCTTCAACTAGTAATCTCCCCACTGCCTTCTCTTTTTCTCCTGTACCTACCTCCAACATAAAAAACTCTTAACTAAACTTAAACCCACCAAATTAGCAGCAGACAACTTCCCAAGTGAATACCTACAAATCGCAGCTGATGCTCTGGCCTACCCAGTATCCATCTTGATTAACCGATCTCTGTCAGAAAGTTACATTCCTACACTGTGGAAAGTATCACATATAATTCCCCTCCACAAAGGTGGACACTTCGCAGAACTAACCAATTACCGCCCCATAGCTATTCTCTCTCCACTCTCCAAAATACTAGTGAGATGCATACACTCTCAGGTCTCAGACTACCTCCTTACAAACAACCTCCTTTCCAGTACTCAGCATGGTTTCCGACCAAACCATAACACCACCACTGCCTTACTCTCCTTTACTAAAACTATCCTTCAGCATAAAAACAATGACTATCTCTCCTCTTCTACTTTCCTAGACCTATCTAAAGCATTTGACATGGTCCCACACAAACAACTTATCTCTGTCCTCAATAACCTATCCTTCTCACAATCAGTCACTAACTGGTTTCAGAGTTACCTGTCTGACTGCCAACAATCCGTTGTATGGCAGAATGACATATCTCCCCAACTACCTGTTTCCATAGGGGTTCCCCAAGGATCCATCCTTGGACCCCTACTCTTCTCTGTTTACACCAATAATCTAGCCTCCGCCACCAAACATGGCACACTCATACAATATGCAGATGATTCGACCATCATCTGCTCAGCCCAGTCCCTACCAAAACTGCAAAAAGTCACACAGAAAGCCTTTTCCTCTGTTGAAACATGGTTATCCGATGCCCAATTAATACTCAACCCAAACAAAACTAAACTACTCATCTTCCAACCCACCAAACATACTCAAAACAACTCTCACTTTAACATCACAACAAAAGACAACACCACTATATACCCAACTGAACACACCAAACTGCTAGGAGTGGAAATAGACAATAAACTAAAATTTGACATTCACATATCCATGACCATAAAAAAAGTCCACAAAAAACTAGGAGCGTTATACAGAAATAAGCAATTTCTCACCAAAGCAGCAAAGATTTCAAGTAGCAAATTCCCACCTTATCTCCACCCTACTTTATGCATCTCCAATATATATCAACCTAAGGCAATGTGATCTAAACAAGCTAGAGACCTGCTACAACAAAACCGCCAAATTCACCACAGGGGCATCCTACCATAGTCACCACTGTCTCTCACTTGCTGAACTGGGCTGGCTTGAACTCCCTCACCTCCTTCAGTGGTATCAACTCTCACTCACCCACAAACTAGTAAACCATCCACTAAATGTCCCATCCCTCCAGAATCTACTCCAACCCTATCGCACCACCAGACCACTAAGATCCAGCAATAAAAATCACTTGCAGATCAGTAAAGTCAATAACTTTGCTGGTGAAGCACTATTCTCTTGCGCCATAGCCAAATTATGGAACTCACTCCCACCCACAATTACCTCCGTACCATCATGCACCAACTTCAAAACTTTATTAAAAGCACACCTAAAAACATGCTGGCTATGCCCTTGCAACTCCCACTCTAATATCATCCACCCCATCCAACCACTACCTTTCTTTCCACTCCACTAACTACCTTGATTATAGCAAGCTTAGATGCTCATAAGCCTAGTACTTATTATACAGCAGGAACTTCTCATTGTAACATTTGTTAATGTCTGTTATGTACTTCACAGATAAAGATTCTAGTTGTCTGCTGATGTACTATGTTCTTCATCTATAAATATGTTGTAAGTAATTGCTGTGTTAAATTGTTAATCACTATGTAATCCAATGTAACTACTGTCTGTTTATTTTACTGTGGAGCTTTTCTCCCCGGGCCTCCGCTGAAAATGGACATACGTCCAGTCAGACACTCCCGGTCAACAAATTTAAATAAATAAAAAATAAATAAATAAATAAATATATATATATATATATATATATATATATATATATATATATATATAGATATTTCAAGAATGGACATTAATGCCCTTTCAGCCTGCCAATATACCAAAACAGTTGTTCCCATAATAAGTGCCCAGGCTGTTCTTAAAAACATAATGCTTGCTCTAATGTAATTTGGTAGTCTATTCCATGCATCAACTGCTCTCTCTGAGACCCAGTTAGTATACTTCTCATTCCTATAGAATCTCCAACATAGGTTATTTGATGACCCACTACTACTATTTCATAATCTCAAATGTTCCCAGAAGTAGTTGTATCTAAATGCCCTATTTACCTGAATAAGGTCTCATCTTAATATCTATATGAGACACAGTACAAGTTCAGCTTTTTTATCTTTCATAATAACTTAAATTTTCACATCCATGGATCCATCCACCCACAATCCATTTTTTCCCATTTTTGCACATGGGGTTGGGGGTCTCATTTCAACAGTGACAATCACCTAGAGGCAAGGTTTACACCTCTGTTTAGCTAGCCCTGCCACAGCTGTTCTTCCACAGCACACACTAGCATACTCACAATTATGGCCAATTTACAGTGTCCAACCCATCTGCTGCATGTCTTTGCAATGTAGGAGGAAACAGAAATACCTGGAGGAAACCAATGTGAATCCAAAGAGGACATGCAGACTGCACACAGGAGTCACCCCAGCTAAGAATCAGACTTGGAAGCCTCTTGCTATGATGCAGTAATGTTATCTGCTCACTGTGCCACCCTTTTATATCTATGGATGCCCTTGTTATGTTTATTTTGTACTCTTTCCAGTTTACTCATGCTTGCGTTGTTGTATGTTTTCCATATTGTTATTATCATATTCAAGTTTGGGTCTAATATAACAAACAATGACTTCATCATGTCTGACTTCCTAGATGTTATAAATCTTCCTATATAACCTATAGTTCTATAACTATTGCTTACCAATTGGTTATTATGATTAGAAAAACTCAAAGCTGGATTTACCTATATACCCAGGTCATTAAATGAATCTACAGTTTGAATCAATGTGCACTGGATTAAATATTCACCTTTCAATTTATGTCTCAGAAATCTCAAATGCTTAGTTTTGATGTCTTTATCACCATATTATTCTCATGTGTCCAAATGGTCAATGTATTCAAGTTCTTTTCCGGACAAGTCCTATTTGTAACACATCTAATCAGTTTACCCAATTTCAAGTCATCTGCATACAGAACCCCTCTGATGAAAAAGATGGCTCTGAAAGATACAATCTAAACAAGTAAGGGCCTAGGACAGAGACCTGTGGGATACCCTGACTGTAACCAAGAATGTCACCTCTCCAAGTTGTATGATACTTGCTATATGCTGTTTGTAAGCCATGCAGCTATCCATGTTTTTAAGAGTACATCAATATCCAATTGTTCTAATTTACTGATCAGTGTTTTGTGCATGACCCTGTCAAATGCTGAAGTTAAATCTATATAACTTACGTCACAGCACAACTTGTCATTCATAGCTGTTATTATTTTGTTATAGAACATCATGTTACAGGTGGTAATAGATCTATTTTCAACATATGCATACTGATATATGGTTTCAAGTTCCAACCTTTCCAATTCTGACAATAACTTATCCAATATTACCTTCTCTATTATTTTTACATGACATGGAAGTAGACTTAAGGGTCTGCATGACTCTGGGTTTGTCATCTTTCTTTAAAGACAGGTTTAACAAGTACATGTTTCCAGTCTTGAGGAATCTCCCCATATTTATACAACCTAGTAAATAATAAACCTATAAAACCTATAAAAGGGAAAAGTAGTTGTACAGGAATAACTGTTCTTTGCAAATTAGTAAAATAGGCAATTGTCACAGCTTCTTATATAAGATCTATGTCAAAGATCACATTGCATTCTTATTAAAATTAAGAAAACAGGATTCAAACTAGAGTTGCTTGTTTAGACAATAGTTTATTATGGTAAAACAAATGAGGAGCGCTTTTCCCTTATAAGAGCTTCATCAGGTATAAGTTATACATAGCAGTAACAGGTAATATATACTTTTTTATTTTCCATATAAATAGCCATGTAAATTCCAACAAAGGCTTTACTGCAATTTACTTTACTGTCAATGCTACATCCTCTAAGACAGCTTTGCGACATTTAAATCCTAGCTGCAGCAGCTTTGACATTGAACTATTTGATTTATCTCTTCTAGCAGCACTTATTCCTTACCCAGTACTTTGTACAAATCCCTCTCCATTTTATAGGATCTCTCCATTGGTAGATCTCCTTTTTCCAGGGGTAATGATTCTTCTTTCTGTTACCATTATGCAGGGCTGAATTACAGGAATGGGATGCACTCTTTAGCTACTGTGACTCTGTCTATGGATCTAAACTTCTTCTGCAACATCAACAGAACAGTTTGGAAGGGTGTATATATTTAGCAGAGCATACTACTGCTATGGAATAACTGTGGTGGTTTTGCTGCGGTAGCGTCATACCTCTCAACCTGGAAACATCAAAAATCTGGACAAGGGCCATGAAAAATAGGTACAAATCTGTACGCTGATTATTATCAAATTTGCATACATAATTACGTAACCCCGCCCACTCCAATGGAATTGTGGGATACCAACTTTCGAACACAAACTGAAGAACAGACAACCAAAATATGGCACCAGAGTCCCCCTGCAGCCATTCCAGTGTCCCATTACTTGGCTATTTCGCCTCATTTTCCATAAACACTAATATGTGCATACTGCTTTACTTCTGCAATGATTATTTGGATTTTATTTTTACATTTTGCAGCACATCAATGCACAAACACTAACAGACATCTGATAAACAAAGCAATATTGTCTCACAATGAAAATAGACTTGGCATTAAAACTTCTCTGCCCTTGAAACTCACATTCATTAAAACAACATTGAAACCTGCATCACATCCAAAGAAAATGCATCTGGCCAGTGGTGGATAAAGATTATCTTTGGGCTGTTTTCAAATCATTGGCCCCTTGCACACAAAACAAGAAACATACATGTGTTCTTTTCTTTGATACACTTTCCTGACTTTATTAAGTTATATTCCTTGTATAATACAACACACTTGTTAGACAGAGCACATTTTAAATTTGTTTGAATGAACATTTTTCCAGTAGGCTATACCGTAGGTAATGAAAGAAAATGCATGAACCAATAATTACAAAACTGACCAATTCAGAACATTTCCATCATAAAAGTCTACTTCTACGCCCAAACTATAAACAGAATGACAGTAGTGTAATTCATAGGCATCTTGCTCAGCTTCTCGCAATTATTTTCAATTTTTTTGGCGGGGGGGCAAAAGGTCAAAAACCAGGGACACATTTTAAACACTGCTTGTATGATTTTGGAAAGTTGCTAGAATAAAAAGTTGTGTTACCACCATACATGTTACTGGCAAGTCTTGAACCCAGAACACTATACACTACAGTCAGTGCAACATACCACTATGCTAAATCAGCAGTTTAAAAAATAGGAAGAATGAAACTTAATGAATCATCTCTGAAACCCATTTAATTCTTAATAATATGCTTAATCATACCATTATACCACATACACACCTTACTGATCCAACACAGTACTATACTACATGAGCCAGCTTATAAAGTATGACTTCTTACTAAAACAACAGAGCAAGAAACTTTAGACTACTTATAAATACCTTAAGAACCTTCTCTATACTGCTGTTCTTATAGAATACTTGAGATAACCTCTATCTGTGCTCTAAGGTAATCCCTGATCTGATTCTGAAAATGCACTACTGGGAGAACCAACAGCCCAATAAAGGTAGCACTAAAAACAAAAGTATTGATTTGGTTACTTTTCAATATATATCAACACTGATAACTATCACTGTTGAAGTGACACCAGGCCCCATGTCCAAAAATAGTAGAGTCAGTCTGTGGCTAGATGGATTTATAACACTTTATAGAAAAACCTTCCCCTAAAGTCAGAATCATTAATTTCCATCAAAAATAATACATGCCTAACAATCACACATAAACAGAGGTAACAAAAAATGCCATTGTTTTAATTACTGACACAGCAAGTAAGCTTCTCGAAGGATATCAAGTTATAAATGCTCATACCCATTTGTTCCTCTCAAGTTCATAGGTTTAATACTGAACTTAAACACAACAGTCACATTCCTTGCCAAACCTCTGCATTTTATATGTAGGTACTAGGCTATCGGCCTCAAGGGCCTATGTAAGCCTAGCCAACAAGGTTCCCTGTCTTACGCCACCCAAGAAAGTTATTTTCCTGTGCTGCAGTTGAGCAGAGACACAGAAGTGATCCCCTATCAAAATTAACTATACTAAAATTTAACCTGTAGTCAAGGAAACACTGAAATACTACTGCCACAGGACTAACTTCTCACCCCCTACTATCACTCCTGACCATAGACATCCAAGTACTTTATGTTGGGAAAGCTGTAGATTCCTTAAGTACTGCCATTATCCACATTCCACCAGACAAAGCAACATAAAACACGCCCAAGTCATTTAAATTAAGGAACAGCACATTGACACATTGAAGACTGGGCTGTAAAATAATGATAACTAGTACCGATAACAAGCAGCACACTATCAATTAATTTATTTACAGACATATTCTGCCTGTTATGGACTCAAATCAAAGATCTACTACACACAAGACCATAACTCTACCCATGTAGCTAGTTGTTAATGGTCTGAAAGATCAAGTACTACGTGATTGAAAAAAATCTGGGGGGGGTCTGGGTACAATTTTATCACTCCAGTCAAAGTTTTAAATCACCACTTGTACCATTCCCCACAAAACATGCCATACTAAATACATTAAAGCATCACTTTCCACTAACAGCAACAACATTTTCCACAGAAAGCATGGATAAAACACCTGTAATACAGTAGCACCAGTTTATATTTTGGTGACAGAAACATATATGCAGAACATCCAGAACAGTATACAGTAAGTGGCAACCTCATACATTCAAGCCTTTGAAAAAGGCATATTAAAATCAATGTGAGCCAGAAACATAAGAAAAAAATATAAACCGAAAAATTCAAAATACTATTAAACAGCCAATGATCTTGAACGCAGGAGGAACTAAATCTCAAGTCTGGAGCAACAAGAGTCACATCTATCAACTTTGCATACTGTTATCTTTTTAGGGTGCAGACAGAAAATAAACAAATTCCTTAGTCCATGTTTTCCAGTTCTTCCAAGCCACTTTGTTACAGTGTTTATTACACCGGCGAGGAATCCGTAACAACAAAACACCAAATTCCTTGTAAACGTCATCAGCACAGCCCACTTTTTCTCTCCCTCACCTCCCTTAGTGAGCTCAAACCAACAAAAACATTTACAAATAGACTGCGACTTTACCAAGTGACAGTTTTCTTGCTCAAAGCACCTCTGACAACCCTACGGGCTTTCAAACATTGCCGGAAGTATTTCGTAAAATAAAATGAAATAATACATTCATAACTTACGCTATCATTTTGTTATGTAAAACGATACAAAAGCGACCCTTTCCAAATGATGCACTCTGCGTTAACATCGCTTACAAATGAATTTTAAACTGCACATAATTTTTGAAGCAAGGCATTTTTGACTAATTTAAAACAATTCTGACATAAGAAACACAAACGAACCTTCTTCAAAGGCATCAAACAACTAATCCAATCGAATACAATTAGTGCTTGCTTAGAATACTACTGCTGAACACACACACACACACACACACACACACACACACACACACACACACACACCCTTTGTTCCTTACCTAATTCCCAGCAGTTCTCTCCCGGCAGTTCTTTCCATCCGAAATAAGCAAAGTCCAAACTAAGCCAGCATTCTTTTCTCGGCAGCAACAGTTATTTTCAAATTCTCGGCCTGCTCGCAGCAAGCCGGAAATGATGACGTGAGCTCCTTGAGCTCAGTTCCGACTGGCTGGTAGTGCTGACAGAGCTGACGTCATTGCGCATGTGATGATGTCAGCTCCAGCAGCGCAAAAATTCAAAAAATAAGCAAAGAAATTGGAAATGAAGGGGTGCCACTCGGGAATCGTGGCACCCCTTTATTCAGACCCCAAAACTCAGTAAAAACCGAGTAATTCGGGACGGTTGGGAGGTCTGCGTTGTCACCTCACAGTAAGACGTCCTGTTTGATTCTCAGCTAGAGCGTCTTCTGTGCAGAGACATGCGTGAATGGGCGTACCTTCATTGAAGGTTGTGCATCAGAGCCGGCAACTCGGCACGTAAAAATCTACTGCCAATCATTAGCGGACCGGAGTTCCGCTGTGGCAACCCCTAACCGGGAAAAGATGAAAGACACAACAACAACAACAACTACTGCTATGGAATGGGCACCCCATCCACATAAACCAAAGTTCATCCCTGTCCATTTTCAAGAGCAACTTAGATCTGTGGATGGGAAACAGAAAATTTACCCAGGACTACCCCCTGTACTGCTAATGGACAGATGCAGCTCCTAAATGCTTTATTCCATGCATGAGGCACATCAAAGGGTAACATGTAATTACTGACCATGGGATGGGTAAGGCCAATCTGTAACCAAATGGGATCGGTTGTTTTCAACAAAAAAGGGAAATTGACTTGGCTTAAAATGGCCCACAAGGGCAGCTAGCCTAGTGCTTACCTATGAAACTACCTATGAACCTAAATATAATGCTACTGTAAGTTCTTGCCAAAGTGTTCTCATGTCATTATTACTAATTCGGTCTCCTCCATGTGATTTGTTTGGATCCAGTTTGCATAGTTCTTTAACAATATAATCTAGTTTGATTTCAGTATCTGAGGTTACCTGGATGCCACTAAGACAATTTATTACCCCCTTTGTGGAGCCAAATTGTTTTGCATAAGATTTTGTAAAAATGTTTATAGTCTACTGTGTCCGAGAATGATTTTTAGAATCTACACACAGTTTATCAATTTGTATGTCTTTACTAATTCCACATCTTATGTATCTATAAAATGGTTTCCTATTAAGCTCAGTATCTTCATATACATTTTCTTAAAATTTTTCTTGAACTTGTCTCATACTATCCCTGGGATTCATGAAGTTCGGCGCAAGGCTGACGTTAGGCTTGCACCGACCGTGCGGCATGTAGATGGTGCAGTAGCGCCATATGCATATTAATGAAGGCACGCTGCCGCCACAGCCACGTGCATAGGAAATGATCGCGAGTGCATGGGGCGTGTCGAAGTGCCACATGGAGGTGTGGAAATGTCGGCTGTTGACGTGCAACCTAAAATGCTGAATATTACAGTCTGCCTGCAATAGTAATCACACCTGTCAGTGTCCGTGGATACTGAAATGTATGAAAAGCATGCAAGACAGTTCTTGCAAACACAAAATTAAAAAGCAAACACAAATGCACGTTAGCGAATATTGAGTCTCCGTCACTCGAACAAATAACATTTAAAACCATGTGCCCGTATTCTAATTCAGTGTAGATAGTTATACCAAGTGGAAGTGAAACGCATCATGTTAGCACGCTGCCAATAGCTACGTCTAGCCCAATGGTCAGGGTTACCACCTGTCCCACATTGTGAGGGATAGCACACAGCTGGGCAGTTGTATCCATGCCAAAACCATTATAAGTGTAAAATATCCTGCGACCCTATGGCAATGTCCCACATCGCATGTAATAGTCACATACAATAGTTATTTCGGTATGTAACATACCACGTTACAAGAAATAGAATAAGCAAGTAAACAAAACAGAAGGAGCATATAAACTGCTACAACAATAAGCTAACATGTAGGCATAAAACAAAAGTATTATCCATAGTACTGACCGTGGGTATGTGTTGTCCTGTAGAATCTGATTTGTGTCTGGAATATATCCCATCCTGGCCATATGAAAAGGCGGCAACCCTACCAATGGTCAGAGCATTCAGCCAAAATCCGCCCATATGCTATCCAAGCCGTTCTTGTCAGGATGTGTAAAAGTTGAACGGGTATTACCCGGGTGTACCTACCATGTCATGAAAGATAAGTATTGCGTGTACCTATGTGCGTGATGTACAGCATGTGAAAGGTGAAAAATGCCAGGGTAGTCCTCACAACCATACAGGTACCTGACATATGTAGTGTATGCAATGTGTTCCCTTGACCGTGCCATGGGCCATCAGCCAAAGAAGGGATGGATGGAGTGTTCGGAATATGTGTGTGGGGGGATGGGTAATGTTATAATCCACAAAGGTGAGACTGTGTTGGATGCACAATAGGTGAACTGGAGGTGTATGAGGGAGCAGCGGGTGAATCAGAAAGAAACACAAAGAACAAGCATACACATCCGCAATACAACCTGTCAGGCCATACTGAAGAACACAATCACACAAACATGTGAATATTAAAATGTGCGATACACATGTACTGAAATGTCACCGGCACATACCCACAGAATGGTCTGGATGGAACTGGCCAGCAATTCGCAGTTGAACAGAATTCAATCAGCCAAAAACAGATGTTTTTTTGTAAATAAAGTCTGAATTTCCACCATCTGTTTTTGGCTGATTGAATTCTGTTCAACTGCGAATTGCTGGCCAACTGTGTTAGTTTGTGGTACTTTATGGCCGTGCATCACCCACGTGCACAGCAATTGGTTTTGTCCTGGATTGAACTGGGCCATCCAAATGCAACACACCTGGATGCATAATTGAATACCCATCATCCCTTCTACAGCACACAACCCGCCCCCATTCTTGAATGTCTACTAAATCCAGCCATACTCGGGCTACTAGCTTGGTGCAGCCATATCTACACATAGTGACCACTACTCATATGTAGTAGGCAGTGTCACCCTAGGCAGTGTCAGGATTGCAAACTATGTATCCCTTGCATGTAAAACCCTAACACATTTTCGTAAATCCAAACGAATGGACAGTTATTGGTTTGTTCAATTTTTGGATATCTCTCATGGGATAAGTATCCTGTGAAAACATCAGACTTGGTATCACGACACGATGTCCAGTCCTGTAGACATATGGACACAAGTTGTATGTGCAGTAGTGGTTTACGAGACTGTTCAGCCTGTAGACGGTCATGCAGAACCTACTACCCAGGATCAAACACTTGCCCGTGATGCACGTCTCCCACATGAATTATCGAGAGAATATATTGTACACATTCGCATAGTGGCACTTGGAAATAGTGTGATTAAGGCGCTGACATAAGCAGGATACCTCCTGACCTACTTTGTGAGGGACAGTCACTGTTTGGGTAGGTGTGTCCTGACCAAGAATGATACAATGGCAAATGTCCTGTGACTGTAGGAAATAACTATGTACCATATTTCATGTAACAGTTGCCTAAAACAGTTATTTCTGGATGTAAAATATGTAAATCGTGCAAGAAACAGAATAAGCAACTAAAATGCTACAGGAATAAGCTCTCATCTAGGAAAATAATGAATGTTCTAAACCCTGTACTGAGCGTGGGTATGTGTTGGCCTAAACAATCTGGTGTGTCCAGAATATATCCCATCCTGTACATATGAAAATGTGGCAACCCTACCAATGGTCAGAGCATTCACACAATAACTGGCCAGCCTCTTAATCACTCACAAAATCAGTGACCTTTGGAGGAAAGGTGTTGAATGACACTTGAATGACTAATGACAATAATTAAGAGTAATAGATGCTTTTAACTGCAGAAAATAAGTATTAATACATATGGCTCTGAATCTGTCAACACGTTTCAATTAATAGTACTAATATTGTAGAAGTGTCCGTGATTGTCCCTGACTTGTCATTGCCTTGTCCCTGTCAATGTTGAAAGTAGTCCCTGAGTATTACAGAGGTCCATGCACATATGTACACCAACCGACTGTCACATTTGTTGACCGTACTAATGCATACCTGTAGTGAAGTCATAAGTGATGTCCAGAATAATATTCATTGCATATATGAATGAATGAAATAGTCAAATGTGAAGGGAAACACCAGTGGAAACACCCCCCACCCTGTATTATGTAGTGGAACCCCCCCCCACCCAGTATTATGTAGTGCAAACATGATAATCTGGCAAGAGGTGCCCAAACCCCTGCATCTGTAAACACAGGTAGAATGTTAAAATGGGAACCAACTCTGTCCATGTGCTACTTCTGACATTTCAACATGGTCAAGGTAGTTCCGGTCCCCAGTTGGCCAAGCCTAAACCCAAACCACCACATGAATACCCTGACAATCAAACACACATATGTGCCAGGACTATAAGCTTTGGAGTTCTGAATATCCTTGGAGTGAGTAAACATGCAGCATGGGTCCAGAGCAGTAGGGAATAGGGAATGTCGCATGTGTAGTACTGTGGTTTTCCCAGCAGGAGAATGGATGCCTGCTGTGTAAGTGAAGTGGTGAGGTATATGTTAGGATAGCTATGAACCATGGGTATACATATAAATGAAGCAGAACACCAGTAGTGCAGTGGTTAGAGCATCCGCCTAACGTAAATGCATTCCCGGTTCAAGTATGACTTTAGCACATATCATTTTCTTGTGTAATGAATGCCTCTGTGCTGTAAAGCCAACATTTAAACATGTAAAGGTGAACGTGTGTTTTGCATGGGGCCGTTAACCAGATTCCATCAATCAAAGTGGCACTGTCATAATGAATAAGGCACACCTAAGCACAAAGAATATAGATATAGAATACATATAGAATGAAAGAAGAAAGCATACACAAGAGTTGTGAAGGGAATCTAGAGCAACTAAGGTATTATATAGTGCTTGCAGCATATGTCAGATAAAGCTGCACAAGAGTGAGTAGAGCACCACTGTTCATACCAGAGGCAGGGTTATACCAGTGGCCATAATATCGTTGAGCTGCTATGTCAACATTACACACAGATGGAATGTAGTTCATGTTGTGACCACCTACACTTGTAACTCGCAAATGTTCATAATCCATAACACCAGGAAAGGCACGTATGTGCAAATATAAATGGCGGGAGACCCTGTGAATACACGAGGTGGTACAAAATGTGTGTAGGGCCCCTAATGCTGTGGAGAGGGCAATGTGTAAAGGTGTGTCATGGCTGTGATATCAGGTGGATAATGGCTGTTATGCGTGGAAACTCAACACGGTTGGGCTGGAGAAACTATGGCTATATGAGTATGGAAACAGGAGTGCCAGGGCTGGTTGAGCCGGTTCCAATGGAGCGGCCCGTGTACGTCAGCTAGTACGTAGGTGCGATTCTCAGCTAGAGCGTCTTCTGCGTGGAGACATGCGTGAATGGGCGTACCTTCATTGAAGGCTGTGCATCAGGGCTGGCAACTTGGCATGTAAAAGTCTATCTGAACATCATTAGCGGACCGGAGTTCCACCTTGGTGACCCCTAACTGGGAAATGCCGAAAGACACAACAACATGCAGACATCAATATGTTGACGTATATTCTCTGTAACACATGCACTCCATTTATTGACATAAATAATATGAATGTGCACAGAAACAAATACAGTAGCAGGAATAATAGGCTGTGCAGACATGGAATAGGTCAAATGACACTGTATCATATCACACTTATCAGCGGTACTCCATACATGAACAAAGTGTGACATCTGTCCGCTGTATAACGTGCTATATACCGATTAAAAGTTAACTGGAGTGAAGTGTCAGTGTCATAATGACTAAGGCAATAGTATGCTGTTGAAGCAGAGATCAAACCCAATAAGCATGTGTAAGTGTGTTTGTCTGGGAAATGTATTGGTCAACGGAC
>NC_056730.1:118177151-118219651 GCF_019279795.1 Protopterus annectens | reverse complement strand
ATACCCCAGCTGCACTCACAGTAAGAATGAGTCATGAGTGCTGTAGAGGGTTGTCAGGTAGGGGAATCATGGGTATGCAATAATGGGCCTAAGTGTGCAGGTGTTGGTTGGCAGAGATGTATTAGGCCCGCCCCGTGGAAGTAATTAATATTCCTATGTGGGCATAGCAGACGCCTATACCTCCCAAACCTGAAGAGCACATCTACTGGATAGTCTGTAAACCATTGGAGGAACACATAGGGACTATATCAGTGCCTTGTACCTGATTATCATGGACATCCATGATTATGAATCAGAATGTAACACAGTCCTAACTAAACACTTCCAGAACTAGTGATATTAGGTGGACAGGTGGCGGAATACACGTAATGACTAATGACAACATGTATGAGTCATAAACAGCATGTACCTCAACAAATGTGAATGAATACATATGCCCTGTGACTGTCAATGTGTCAGGTTAATAGAACCAATCATCTAAATGTGTCCCTCAGGGTGTTATGCAGTGTCCCTGATACAGTGTTCATTCTCCCCCATTCGTATGTGAGGTCTGCTAGTGACGGAAAGCGCATATTCCGCCAACCACCTTAGGTAGATGATAGCATAATAGTTTGGGGTTACCACCTGTTCGCCTTTGTGAGGGACATTCCACTCTGTGCAGTTGTGTCCTGCAAAATGAATTTTACGGCACATGGCCTGTGATTTCGGGAAAAGAGTTCATATATTGTGTGTAGTGGTGTCATAAAATAATTTTGTTGTATCTGAAACAGCTACATGTTATAGGAAACAGTATTAGCAACTATAATGCTACAAGAATAACCTTAACGTATGCAAACCGGTGAACTAGTCAGTTTACTACTGGCTGTGGGTATGTGTTGCCTTGCCAAATGTGACAGCTCTACATATAGGTCCTATAGGGCTGCCAACTTTCCAAATGGCCAAAGTGGGACCTGCTCTGTAGAAATGTCAGACGTACCAGGTCAGAACATACCTACAGCCATGCATAAGACAGAAATATACATATTAGCACAAATCAAAGCTTAGTCTAGCAGCAGTCAAGTTGCTTATGCTACTTCACATAACATATCAACGTGCCATTTATACAATAACCGTTACATGCAACTATTACAGACACGTAGAATAGAATATTGTCCTCTAATCAGGACATTAGCTATGGCTAGAGTATTCTCGCATGACACGTATGCCTAATGAGGGACTGTCCCATGCAAAGTGGGAAAGGTGTTACTCCTAGAGTCTGGCCAATCTAAAAGGTGGAAAACCTACAATAGGTATGCGGTAGCATGACCTGGCAGAGAGATGCGTTTCCAAAAACACATTTACATGTCAGTGTTGCAGAGTATCGGTTCCCATGTATCAGCCAGATGGGAGCAGATTGTATGAGGAAGACGCATATAACATGATTATGTCACTGGACAGGCCGCCGATTCCGTGCAGTCGAACGCCTACTGTCGCCTAATGGTTAGCCATACCCGATACTGTAATCATGTAGTCCAATGTAATAGGCATCACAAGGGATCACGCTCACCCAGCGTGAGTGACAAATGGAAGCACCAATGTCGGTGCACATGCAAGTGAGTGAGTGAGTGAGTGAACAAGTGCGTGTAAGCGTGTTTGTCTACTAGTATGCGAGTATTGCACTGTTAAAGGAATGTGGAGTCTAAACAAGTAGAAGGAGCTGTAACCAGAGGTTAGCAGTGCTTAACACTGCACAAACCCACACACAACTGCTCCCACCTGCTGGAATGTGCTTTACCCACTCCGTATCCAAAGGCGTCGTTCTGGCCGCAAACAAAGAACCGTCCTTTGCACGTGTTGGTAGCAATACCCTGTGCACACAGCTCATGTGAATTACCAATACACCATTGCATATATACAGACAATAGACAGTACCACACACATACCATACAGCACAGTCATCCAACAGTATAGCAATGTACTGGCAGATATGTCCAGACCACTGGTGTTTGCAGACCTGGCCGTCCCGTGTTTCAGTGTGTGAGCATGCCCAGTATGACTGTTACGCGTGTTGTCGACTGACATTACCATTGTACCTTCATGTGTTTGAGCATGCCCAGTATGGTCAACTGGATCGCATGTGTCACATGTCCAGATAGTCAGTACTGTGGTGCCGACCCCTGTGTTGTACACCGACAGGTGGCATGCTATGTCTGCAGGGAAGCTAACGGTCATGTGGCATTGACTGTTGCTACATTTCTGCACAGCGTGGGGGAACATCCAACTGTATCCACAGTCCTACACAGCACCGGGGGTGGCGCATATGACTCTCACATGTGTAAGTTGGAAGGGGGGCACAGCTGACAGTTGTACACACTTGCTACATGTCAGCATTGCAGAGTATCGGTTCCCATGTATCAGCCAGATGGGAGCAGAATGTATGAGGAACACTCATATAATATTATTATGTCACTGGACAGGCCGCGATTCCATACAGTCGAAGGCCTGCCATCGCCTAATGGTTAGCCATACCCGATACTGTAATCATGTAGTCCGATGTAACAGGCATCACAAGGGATCGCACCCACCCAGCGTGAGTGACAAATGGAAGCAGCAATGTCAGTGCACGAGCAAGTGAGTAAGCGAGCAGGTGTAAGCGTGTTTGTCTACCAGTATGTGAGTATTGCACTGTTAATGAAATCTGGAGTCTAAACAAGTATAAGGAGCTGTAACCAGAGGTCAGCAGTGCTTAACACCATGCAAACCCATGCACAACCACTCTCATCTGCTGGAATGAGCCTTACCCACTCCGTATCCAAAGGCGTCATTCTGACGCAAACAAAGAACCGTCCTTTGCACGTGTTGGTAGCAATACCCTGCGCACACAGCTCATATGAATTACCAATACACCATGGCATATATAAGACAATAGACAGTACCACACACATACCATACAGCACAGTCACCCAACAGTATAGCAATGTACTGGCAGATATGTCCGGACCACTGGTGTTTGCAGACCTGGCTGTCCTGTGTTTCAGTGTGGGAGCATGCCCAGTATGACTGTTATGCATGTTGTTGACTGACATTACCGTCGTACCTTCATGTGTTTGAGCATGCCCAGTATGATCAACTGGATCGCATGTGTCACATGTCCAGATAGTCAGTACTGTGGTGCCAACCCCTGCGTTTTACACTTACAGGTGGCATGCTGTGTCTGCAGGGTATGTAATGGTCATGTGGCATTGACTGTTGCTACATTTCTGCACAGTGTGGGGGGACATCCAACTGTATCCACAGTCCTACACAGCACCGGGGGTGGCGCACATGACTCTCACATGTGTACTTTGGAAGGGGGGCACAGCTGTCAGTTTTACACAATTGCTGCTACTGTACTGGTATGCCAGGTACTCCACTTTAGTGTGTGGACCTACCTAAATTGCTGGTTGGAGGCATACCAGTGTACGTCAGATCCTAGCTTTAATTACAAGCATAGTGGTTTCAGACATCCTAGCCTTCACAACCTACATCCAAGTGCCTGGCCTGCTGTAGTCTGTGTGTGTGTGTCTGTGGGGTTTGGGGTCATCCATTGGGCATATCCAGAGGCCATTGTATAGCATTTGTCTGTATTGGTCTACACCTGTCCAGCTGTATGAGACTTGTGTGGGCTGTATGGACACACATGATGTTCAGCCCATAACCTGCAGTGGGTTAGGACACCCTGTGTACTACTGGCTACTATTGTGACCCTGGTATGTGCTACAGATGCCATGGTGCCACTATGGACATGTACTGTCTGCTGCCCTAACAGTCGGCCACCAAATTCCCTTGTATGCTCACACCCATACTATAGCTACAGGTAAATACACATTCTAATAAAACTGCCAATTGGTGGGTTGATTGACTTACCTTGGGAATGTTCCAGACCTGAGGATGGTGCTGGAGGGCTGCCTATGTTGGTTGCACACAGTGCACTTCCTATACATGGCTGAGCACAGGTAGTGTCATGTTTGGCATCCCTTGTACTGTCTGTGTGAGTCAGAGGGGGTGAAATTCCCTGGGTACCTACTGTGTCAGTGCATATGCTATGTGTTGCCTCTTTGCCAAGGGCAGGTCATACTGTGCAGGCCTCCTTTCGCCTACTGGTTCCAGCTCAGGTAGTTCCTCCTCCAAGTCACACTGTGCCTGTACAGGCCTTGGCATTGGTGGGGGGCTGTGTGGCCCTGCCCCATGCTGTACCTGCTGCAACTGTTACCGCAGGATCAGATTGTGTAGCATAGCACATACCATAACAATCTGGGTGCATGTAGCTGGTGAATACTGCAAGCCTCCACCGGATGTGTCCAGACACCAGAACCATGACCTGAGCATCCCAAACACACACTCAATTATATGTTTTGCCTGTGCGTGTGCCTCATTATGGTGTAGTTGTTCAGGTGTGTGTGCATTGCTGATGGGTGTCACCAGCCATGACTCCAGTCGTTACCCAGCATCCCCCACTAGGTGACTGTGGGGGATGTCCATATTGGCAAAGGTGTGGTACAGCTGTGTCAGATGCCATATATCAGAATCTTCATAGCTTCCAGGGCAGACAGCAAACACATTCAGTTTAATGCCCTGGCCATCGCATATGGCCTAGCTGTTGGAGGGTATGCCCCTGCAGGTAATGTAGGCCCTACCCTGCTCACTGGGTGGTGCTTTGTTGCGTACGTGCATGCAGGCTATAGCACCCAGTACCCTAGGGTAGTCTGCTATTTGGTGGAAGAGATGCATATTGCTGGTCAACAAATCACGTGTGTTGAGGACATGTACATGCTCACTGGCATGTGGTGACATGGCCTCTGTGAACTGGTGCAATACTCTGGATGCAGATGCCTGTGAGATCCCCATGATATCCCCAGTTGTGCTTTGGGAGGTACCTGTGGCTAGTATACCTAGGCCAACACATACCTTGGTATCCACTGGGATGGGTTTCCCTCGGCCTGTTCGATGTGTCAGGTGTGTCTGGCACAGCTCAACAAGCTGCTGTAGGAGGTCTCTGTCCACCCCATAGTGCTCCACTATCTCCAGCTCATGTAGGCCCTGGTAGGTTACCCTGGGTCTGTAAAGTCTTCTGTCACGTCACTAAGGGTTGTTCGGCAGCATTCACATCCTCACCACCCTCAGCCTCCTGCACATGTTGGTCTATGTTGCCTGCTGCAGCCCTTCTCATTTGGTTGGATTGTGTCGAGAAATGTCCCCGCATGTATACACTGGTGGTGTAGAGTGTGGAAGGAACCTGTGTGCATGGTGCTTGGTCACTTTACTGTAGTGTTCTGGGGTGGGCTGTCCATGTAATCTGCTGATTCTGCTAATTATCACCTGTTTGTGCTGCTTGTTCACATTGACTACTCCACTACTGCTGTTGTCCCTCCCAATTTCACCAGTCAGGTATAGACACACCTCTAGATTAGCCGTGCTAAGGCAGGAGCAATCCCGAGGCACAGGACTCCAATGTACGTACAGTATGCCAGACCCCCCCCTCCCATGCTTTCACCTATATTCAAGTCCTGCACCCGGCTATCTATTCACATACACTCTTGGGATCTGCATCACACCCTGGGGATAAACGGGATTCACTATTGTCAACCTCATTTGCATGGTATTGTCTAATGCATAGTTATATGACCCATACTGATCCTCCAAATTAATAACCATTGCTTACTGTTGCTCAGATCCGCACACAACTGGCTAAAGGTGCCTTACTATCACCAGATTCAATGTCCTTTGTTCTTCCCAGCAACAAAATAACCTGTCTCTGCACAACTAGAACCCAGGACCCTGCACACCACAGACAATGTGCTTTGCCACTAAGCCATGGCAGATATACATACATCTGAGGTGATCACGTACAGATCATCCAGCACAGACATTCAATAGTGCTAATGTCCACATATATATATATATATATATATATATATATATATATATATACACACATACACACACACACACACACACACACACATATACATATACACACACACACATACATATGTAGATATTGAATTTATATCACAACAGCGGACCACATGACACCAAAGAATTAGACAAGAATGAAAAGGAAACCACATGTGCCACCTCCATTATGTAGTGGTGTTACTATCAAGGCAAGTGTGTTTTGTTGCATCACACGGGTCAGATTGTAGTAAGGGTAAGAGTAGGGCTGCTGACATTTATTCCCCAGACCTATTGGCGAATATATGTGTATGTGTTGACAACCCAGTCTCTTGGGTGATTATGACATTTGTGGACACTATATAGGAAAGCAACAAAACACACTCAACACATCCTGGAGCTGTCCACTCACAGATACCAACACATAGGATATGACTGCCAAACACACACACCTGTCATGCTTTGGAATCGAACACCTACCTGTCTATTCTATCACACTACAGCATTATGCAGTTACAGAACGCGCTACAAAGATTACTGGGTCACAGTACTCCCAGAGGCATACTTCTAGGTGGGTGACATCATCAGCAAAGGCAAAGACACCCATAGGGATTGTATGGAGAGTGAGCAGTCTAAAAGGATTACGCTGTCCCCAGGCAGCTGGAAACACACAGACACACTAGGCAGGGCTGGATTAGAACATAGACATAACTACCTTGTTACACTACAGCATTATGCAGTTACTGAAGGCAATACCGACATTATTGAATCACAGCTTTCCCAGAGGGATACTTCTAGGTGGGTAATATCATCAGCAAAGGCAAAGACACCAATAGGGATTGTATGGAGAGTGAGCAGTCTAAAAGCATTACTCTATCCCCAGGCAGCTAGAAACACACACACACACACACACACACACACACACACTTAGTAGGGATGTGATTAGAGCATAGACCTAACTACCTTATCACACTATAGCATTACGCAGTTACAGAACATGCTACCGAGATTACTGGATCACAGTACTCCCAGAGACATACTTCTATATGGGTGACATCATCTACAAAGGCAAACACGCCGATAGGGATTGTATGGAGATAGAGCAGTCTAAAAGCATTACTCTGTCTCCAGGCAGCTGGAAACACACACACACACACACACACACACACACACACTTGGCAGGGCTGGGATTAGAACATAGACCTAACTACCTTATCACACTACAGCATTATGCAGTTACAGAACGTGCTACTGAGATTACTGAATCACAGCACTCCCAGAGGCATACTTCTAGGTGGGAGACATCATCAGCAAAGGCAAAGATGCCGATAGGGATTGTATGGAGAGTGAGCAGTCTAAAAGCATTACACTGTACCCAGGATGCTGGAAACACACACACACACACTTGGCAGGTCTGGGATTAGAACATAGACCTAACTACCTTACCACACTACAGCATTGCACAGTTACAGAACATGCTACCGAGATTACTGGATCACAGCACTCTCAGAGGCATACTTCTAGGTGGGTGACATCATCAGCAAAGGCAAAGACGCCGATAGAGATTGTATGGAAAGTGAGCAGTCTAAAAGCATTACTCTGTCCCCTGGCAGCTGGAAACACACACACACTTCGCAGGGCTAGGATTAAAACATAGACCTAACTACCTTATCACACTGCAGCATTATGCAGTTACAGAACGCGCTACTGAGATTACTGGAACACAGCACTCCCAGAGGCATACTTCTAGGTTGGTGACATCATCAACAATGGAACAAATGCTGATAGGGATTATATGGAGTGTGAGCAGTCTAAAAGCATATTACTGTCCCAAGGCAGATGGAGACAAACACACAGCAGTGGTGTGAGCAGGACAACTGCCTATCTATGAAGCACTATTACAACACTACATGGATATGAGATGCGCCACAGACAGAACACCTTTCAATTCAATCAATATGACCTTCTAGGAATGCAGACATCGACATGGATGCTGGCAGTTATGGTGTACATACCTGTGAACCAGTGTGTTCAATATAGGAATCCATCCTGAAGTGGGGTATGGCCATCTGTTGCCTGGATGACCACTATCGGTATGCAGGATTACAATGGTCATGCCCATACACAGAGGCACATAACCGATACAAGGTGTCACTGGGCATGCTCACACACTTAGTAGTACATGTCCGTTTGGAATGCACTTTGTGTCCATCTACACAACGGTGTACTGGGCATGCTCACACACTTAGTAGTGAAGGGCTGTCTTGTATGCACACAAATTCTAAACATGGAAGGGCACAGTGTGCCGATAGTCATCATTGTTAGCATGAACGCTGCACTACATATATCTGACACCGGTCTTCCACACAACGTCTGCTGCTGTCCATCACCTTAGCTGTACCAATCTAAACCTGGCACACTAATACCACCCATGGTGATGTCCTGGCAGGAGTGGCTACTTCGCACATATAGTACCATACATAGACGAAGAACCTGAGACCAGGTAAACACCCTGACACCTACAGGACAACTTCATTGTATGTGTATGCTAAACAGTGCTAGATGTGTAGCATTCATAATCACAGCTGCCATTCTAGATCCAACAATGGGGAATACTAACATCTGTGCAGTGAGGAACACCTGGCATAAGGCTCAGTTGTGCACAATAGCACTACCACCGTATACCTCAGATGCAGACATGTGGGCCATAAGACCATTACAGACCGCTCCAGGTGTTAGTGTCCCCACGTACATGAAGGCCACTCACATGTACTGACCAGTACAGTCTCAAAAGCCATCACAAATGTGTCCGATGCAGATCACAGTGGTAAATCCCGCATTCTAGTATGTAGCCCTCAGACATCAAAATGTCCTTGGACCAGCAACACACATCCATACATTAGTACAACACCGTGTTACTCATGACCAGTGGACTGTACCTAGCTCTACAGCAACTGTGCAGACTACCCATGTACTGACAGTGTTCCATCATGTGTTATGCAATGCAATGATACGACTGTTCATAACCAGGTCAGCTGTACACATAACAGCGGCCCTGGGTCTTATACAGCTGTAACAGATAACTGTTGCTGTACACCAGAAAACGCACTCATGTTTGGATGACATACATGTAACTGCCGTGGATATGTACATGCCCCACACACACACACAACACATATGTACATAGCATAGCTTTTGCTAAACTACATGCAGACAAGTGGCTACAGCAATTGCACACATGCACATGGAAGGTAGGTCCATGGCTGTTGAATGCTAACAGTACATAAGGTAGCAATGTTGACTGAGTTAACATTCCCTCTGTACTGGTTACCCATGACAACTATCATATCATACAACAGTCTGTGTGTCATGTATGTCATCACACATGTCCACCAATTGCAATGCATACAAACATGGCTACATGACAGGAATGTAGGACCTACACAAATGTACATGTAGTGGTGTGCATTCAGCTACCATACATGTGCAGTAGCTGATGTTTGCAGTTCATCTGCGTCTTACTACAACATGCAGTTGCAATGCAGCCCCATCATTGACACCTGTATATGGTGAAATACTGACAGTACGGTAAGATGTACATCAGGTATGGATGGATGTGTGTACATAAAGTGGTGGGCCACCTTTGTAGATGGATGTTTGCTGAAGACAGCTCACAGGTGTGTCACAAGCCATCCTACCATAACATGTGCAAACAGTAAGCTATGTTTCTGTTAGATGAAGGTGAAGACATACAACCTACACAGCGGTCAGGGTGTCACTGACTGTAAATCAGTTGACACCTGTAACACTTAAGTCCTCCTGTGTGCATATAGCAGCACAATTGCCGAAGGTAGTGTCAGTACACATTGTAATGTGGGCAATACTGCTACATGTCTGTCAGACGTATCATAAAATAGCAGGTTTTTGATTCACAGTACTGCCATGTGTGTTTGCTTGTGTGACCATATATGCCACATATGGTGGGGAATACATCCCAATTGTTACACACCCCTGTACACTGTTGTAGAGATCTTTACATACTGCAGTGTAGTACGCAAGACATAGGCAGGGGTGGTGTGTGTATTACACACATGTTAGCTATCTGTATGTGCATGACATTTGTGGACTCCACAGTGTGTGTGTGTGTGTGTGTGTGTGTGTGTGTGTGTGTGTGTATATGTATATATGTATGTATGGCTGTCTGGTGCATGGAGTGAGGCTGTATGGTACCAGAGAACAGATAAGACCCCTAACCCCTCAAGGTGATGCAATCTACTACCCTGTTGATGCCATCAGTCTTAGGCATTACTGACTATCTGTACGTGTTCATTCTCTGTGTCGCGTCATGTGGGTGCACAGTACTGTAATGGTGATTACCACATAGGCAGGGGTCCTCACCTCAACACTATCAAGTGTGTGTTATAGTATCGTTGACCCTGTGAGTGTGGGCGTGTTAATGTGTGTATCTGTGTATGTCTGTGTGTGTTCTCATCCTGTAATGTGAAAGTGTATTACTGCTACACAGTGAGGACTCATGCTATCAACTGGCCTCTACACTTGACATCAGCTAGACCGCTGTGTAAACCCCCCGCACCATGTAACTGTACCTGTGATGTCACCCGGTATGGATGTCACATCTCTAGCCACTGTAGCCTAGTACACAGCTCACATGCTCCTGGATCAGTAGATGTGTAGACATCTTTGGAATGTCAGCCTTTCTAATAGTGAGGTTGAGGCTATGTATAGCATGCTGGTATTGCCACACATGCCTGTGAGTACTCCACATTTACACATGGGAAACTGCAAACACTGGTACTTAATGGCACATGCAATTAGACCTTATGGAGGGAAGCAGGGCATCATTACCAACATGATGTTACTGTTGTTACCAAGACACATACTGTGAACATAAAACAATGCATTCTAACTGCAAACACTGTTATGTAATGGCACATGCAATAAGACCTTAAGCAGGGAAGCAGGACATCATTACCAACATGCTGTTACTGTTGTTACCAAGACACATACTGTGAACATAAAACAATGCACTCTAAACCTGTACTACATGGTATGTCTGCTGCATGTGAACAGTACACAACAATTGTATCATACACTTATCTCACTATTCTGTTCACTCTGTGTATCAGACCATATGAGCATGTCCCTGCACCGATGGTGTGGATGACAGGGATGTGGCACAGCATCATCATATGCACAGGGTGATAATGTTTGCCAGGAGCCTAGGCTGCACCAGTGGATGACATCATGTGTGTGGGTTAGGGCCCATGATCTAATTAGACATCTGTGGTTGTTATGCATGTGGGTGTTGCGGTGCCCTACAGATGTTTCTGGTGTGTGCGTGTATGTGTGCGCACAGTTCTGCCATGTGTCCGGCCTACACAGAGGTATTATTGACAGCTCCAGATTGTACAGACCAGGATTTACAGCTCACTGTGTCCGGCCACGGCCACGTGACCTGTGCCTGCCAGGGGTTGCATGGGCACTACCAGGCAGAGGTACAGATTGGGTACTGTCCGATGACACATGTCCACTGGAACCGTGTCCCTGCTGGAACCATCCAGGGCCACTTCCATGTGGCCTGCTGTGTCCTGGTGTGGACAGCGCAGCATCAGCTGCACTGCTGCTGCTACCGGCACTATGGGAGTGGGCATGTGAGGTAGCTCATTCACGTAGACCTGCACCAGGTGGTGTAGCTGGCCTACGTCCACATGGCCTATGCCTCACTCCTACCAGATGTTCCAGCACAGGCAGCTCACGCTCGTGGATTGCCATGCCACGGTCAAGGATTCCAACCATGTCACCCAATCTCCTGTCCAAAACATCAGCAATCTGCTGTTGAGCATTTGCCAATGCCTGGATGTTGTTGTTTAAAGAACGGATAGCAGCCCGCTGAAGCCTCTGCCCTTCTCTGTTCTGCCATTCAGCACATGCCTGTGCCACCATTACAGTCTTAAACATGCGTCTGGTGACACCGGCTGCTGCGTTCTGTCCTGCAGGTGCATGTCGGCCAGAGATCCTCCTACGAGCAGCACTGGCCACATGCCTGTGTGGCACATCTGCAGTCATTTCACTGACACCATGGTGTGAAGACACACCTTCCATAGCCACCAGATGTTCCTGTTCCAAGCTAACACATACTAACTGTTCTTCCTCTATGGCCACTGGTGATGGGGTATGCATTGGCATGAGAACTGTGTGCGGGGAAGAAGGGGATATAGGTGGGATGGCAACCAATGGCACAGATTCAGCCCCTGACAACCCTGCCTGTACCTCAAGCATATGTTCATCACTGCTAGAGTCTGTGGGGACACTAACATCACCTGTAATGCACCTACATCACCTGTGAAGGCAAACAAAGACTCTACATTAAAATAGAGACACACACACACAGACACAGACAGACCATGCATGTGATTTGATAGAAGGCATGCAGCATGCATGTGATACAGCAGACGGCATACAGCTCAGACATTAATAGTGGTAGTTAGCATACATCCCTGGGTTGCACACAACAGCAAGCATGTGTCATAGCAGAAGCCATGCATTTCATACAATCATGGTAGCAAGCATGCATCCCTGTGATACACCATGTGGACCAGCACATGTTAACAGTACACATGGCTGATGTGAGGCATATGTCCTTGACATTAACATGCAGTATGACATGTAATCTGCTAACGTGTGCATTGACATGCATACATGTTTGACACAATGGTGTCCTGACACATGTACAGTGGTGTAATGGTGTCACATTGCAGTGCTGTCTGTATGCCCTATAGATAGAATGCACTTTTAGCAGATGTGCATGACCATTGAAGGGTAGTATGAGGCGCCTATATTGCTATACAGTGTGAAGTACAGACACAGTGCCATTGTATGGAATCATGAGGCATCTCTATTGCTATACAGTGTGGAATACACACACAGTGCATAGCCATGACTGTGTGCATACACAATACATAAATACTGTGAATTGTGACCCACATCACTGAGGTTTATACACACTAAACCATGCTGTATCATGTGTGACAGGTCACAGAAAGACATACGGATGATACCCCTGCACAACTGCCAACATTTCTTAGCTGCCTGTCAACCATGTCCACACATGGCAGACTTGTCAATACACCATGTCCCACATGACATTTATGTACCACACACATGAGGTGCACAGCTGACAGTGATGTCCAACAGCAGCAAGGGAAATTTACGGTATCTGTGGCCTGATGTGGTGTCTGTGTATGTATGTGGAAGCTGTACAGGTGACTACTGTCATGCTGTGACACAGTCAAGATGTTCAACACATCTTATGTTGTCAAATTAAGTGACACCTCCACAAGCTGTGCACAGGCTTTTAGGATGTCCAGTGTTCCACATCTACTCTATAACCATTCAATAAAGGCTATAATTGGACCATGTGTAGACAATGTGCAACAGGGTGTACACATAGACACATCACATCTACTGTGTGTTGCTACATGTCTCTGGCCATCCTCCATGGCCATGTGTGAACATGTGTTGGCCAAATGTTTGTGATGGCCATCTATTTCACATGTCTGTGTTGTCTCATATGACATACACCCATAGATGTCAGATACTCCACTGTCCACAGGGTTATGCAGACAAAGGGTTGTATGTTTGGTATGTGGGTTATGTTTTATGGGATAGTGAGACAATGTTGCAGCCGGACCACTACATGTCTGGGACATGTCAGATGGCACATCACAATGTGTGCACTCATTGCAGGGGCATATTCCATAATGGTGAATCCTGTGGGCTGCCCATATCCCAGCTCACTGTGTAGTACTGTTTGCGTACCCCACATGTGTTGTTCTGATGTATAGTACATATTCCTACATTGAACAACACCTCCACCATTGTATGCACAGCTATCCACACATCTAGCAATGACAGTTACTGTGGTTTCATGTCAGTGTTTCATTTAGTTTGTATATATTGCACATGGGTAGCCAGTGTGATTGATGAAAGATGCAATGTGTATATCGTGACTGGACCATACATTATGTGTACATGTGTTAACTGGCCACATGGCAAATAGATCTCTGCATTAACATGCCTGATACTGATAGCCTGCTGTCTCTGCTGCATGCCAGAGGTACCTGTATAGTGGTGATACAGCAGTTTGATCATTATCCTTGACTGTATGACAGCTACAGGGTACACTGTGCATGTTAACACATTCGCCAGTACAATAGCATATACTATGGAGTATGCACATGTGTGCATACACAGGGTAGCATACTATAGTATGCGGCATGTGTGTAAACATACCTTGCATATGATGTTACATTACATATTGTACAGTGACACATGCAACTAAATGGGATATAATAGTTATATGTGCAGTAGTGACTTACCAGGCAACTCCAGGCTCGGTGGTTGGGAGACACCCACCTCCACGATGGCAACTAGAGTTTGTCGATGTTGTTGTGATGGGGTCCCCAGGCTGGCCAGTAGCTCCTCGGTAGGTGTGAGTGGGGGCTGGGTTGGTGGCCCACCACCTGTTCTACCTTGTTCCCTAGCGATTGCATTGGCAAGCTGTTTCGCATGTCAGATCAGGTCCGTGCAGTGTCTGCGCACCTGCTGTTAGGTGGTTATGGCCACCCACATCATTAACCCTCCTGTGAAGTTGCTGACACAGGTCAACACGCTGCTGGGCATGCTGTGGCACATGGCTGAACAATACCTCATAGTTATCCTGGAGGTAAGGTATAAGGGCATCATCCTCCAAGCGACTATATGCTGGCAGTCGTGATCAAGGCATTATCTGGAAGACATAATGATGGAGACAGGTCACAGTATCTCAGAGATGCACAGAGATACAGCTGCACACATGTGTATTACATTTAGTACATATGAACAGTTGTCTTTGCAAATCGTCATGACACTGACATGTTTGTGTCACACACATGTAACACCCGATGGGGATTGGATATTATTACCATATATGTGTGTCACCTCATTACATTGCTCATACTCCATGTGAATGCTGTCTTGATGCGGGCATGTCTGTTTGCCTGTACTGGTGTTCTTACCTATCAGCACATGCCTGGATGTGTCCACATTAATGCTGTTGACCTTGATGCTGTGTATATGTCACATATCAACACATGCACTGCCATAACGAACATGAGCAGTGACAATGCAGACATGCGCACAGAAACCTTTACATGCATGTGTTTTGCCATATACATCTGCACGGCACTGTACAGCAGTTCAACATCCTGCCACATATCACCTGTGTTGCACATGCGATACACATGGGACAATGGCTAGCCGGATGGTATTCGCAGGGATGGTTATCAACTATAGCATGTACGGCCAAGGTCATGTAGTAGTGTGTATGCCCTAGGCCATGTATGGGTATAGGATGTAAGGTTTTCTAGCTATATCTGACAGCCATGTTCCTGCTGCCAGGTGAATCAGTGCCACATTACTGATCCAGACAGTTAATGATACATCTACCATGTGGTTATCGCACCATGTATGACAGAGATGACATGTGCAGCTTTGCTGGACAGGGTTGCATGGTATGGCAGGAGTATGTAACATGTATGGCACATGGATCTGTCCAGCATGTGGCGATCCTTGTACTAGGAAGGTGGCTGTTCATGATGTATGTCTTTCAGATCAGGATATGTACATGTAGCATGTCCAGCATCACAGTGTTGCACATGTCTTTATGCAGGGTAGGCAGCATGCTGCATAGTGGAGATGAGGATTGTGAAGGCTGGTGTCGCCCATCCAAGCATGGCCAATACCCCTTAAAGGTGATATGTGATCCAATATTGGTCACTTGAGTGCTGAGTATGGCTGTCCAATGATCTCCATGCTCATAGATGGCACCCTGTAATGACTTTGGTTGCCTCTTATGACTACCTAATAGGCCTGGTGACATTACTAGCTCAGGGAGGTAAACTGCACAGCACCATCCCTTACACACAGTGTCCATAATGTTGACCGCTGCCTAGGTGGTAGTTAATGGGTACAGGGTTATTAACCTAGCGGTGACAATGCAATAAGCAGCTGTCAGATTGTGCACATATGTCACATACCTCACCCACAAAGCCCATTCTGTATGTTGTCTACAACACTGAGTCAGCTATTGCTCCTAGATCATGGCCATTCACATGCTTACATACGCAGATGCCTCCCATTTGTCTGTGTGGTATGGGCTACAATGAGGGGGGAGTACAAAACATTAACCCTGTTTTACTGTAGCTGCCACGGGTGTGATATGCACATGTCACTCAGACACCTTTTGTAGTGTTGCTTCTGTCAACAGACCACTGGTAGAACACTCCTGTGACATACAAAGGTACATCTAGTATACTGAGTGCAGGTGGAATACAGTATGGGTGATGATGTCCTATGACCTGTCACAGGTATGCTATGCAGTGTGAAATCATCCGTACTGTCATCTACATCTGTATTGCTAACAACATCTACGTTGATTAAGGTTTATGGACTTTCTGACCATACTCAGCAGGGTAATAGTGCAGTGCCTCCCATTATGGGTGGCGTCTCCACTTTTTGGGTTGTGACAACTGTTGATGTGCTCCATTCAGTGTTTTCACAGACTGACATGAACCTATGTTTTACATGGAAGTGTATGTGTAGAGCAAATAGTTTTGCCATATGTGTATTATACGACCAGGGATGTGGACAGGTCACATGCAGCCTGAGTGCACCTTGTACCATCATAGTTATGGTTACAGGGGCTCTGTAGTGTTCATGGATATCTGATTGTGTACCTGTTGGGGGGGCAGTGAGTTTATATTATCCAACACCCTATCTGTATTGCATATTCATGCTCAGCACTTGTTCAGAACATGTAAGCAGTTCATGAGCTACTAATTACTATAGCACTCAATCCTACTCATTTCGTACAGGTAAACACTGTCTGTCCTTACATTTCCAGCTTGCTTACGGTACAACAGCTGTTGTACACACTTACCTCACATATCTTGTGAAATGGATGAATAAACAGGCATGTCCAAGTGTCAATTACCAGTGTTATTGCCTGTCTATATGATGAATATGGGTAACATGAGGCAATATAGCAATTGTCTCATGTACACAGTCATTGCTCACCTCCTAACATACACTACAGCCTGTGGGAGAAGCACATATGTAGCCATGCTGGAGGTAATGCTCTCTCCAACTCAGACTGAACCTGACAATCATGTGGGGATGTTAAACGTTTGCACCACACCCCACTCATCACATAGTCTCACTAGATCTCCACCACCACAGGCCACACATAGTAAGACTGCAACATTTGCGGAGCCTCTCCATACTACTCTGTGTAGGCAACAGAGGCAGCCCCCATCAACAAACACAACACCAATTACTTATATCCCACAGACTCATGTGTGCCCATCAACTACAGCCAATAGGGTGTTATAACATACCCAACACACTAGTCATAGGTGACTCTGTAGGTGGTCACACTGATGTCCCACTCAGCAGGCTACACAAGGCGATAGTCACTTTCATCTGGCTGTCGGGTAACAGGATCCACAACATAACCTATGCACTCAGGTCACTCCTCAACAGGTAAAATATGACTGTCATTCTCCATGTTAGTGTGAATGCCCTGAGATGTAACTTCCTGGACTACATGTGCAGGGACATGCAATAGCTCTCCAATCTTGTAGCTCAGGCAGGTATTGCCCAAGCCCTGAGAAGCATTCTGCATTCCATCCAGACTGATACCACAGTACAATGACTGAATTATTCACTCAACAGTTGCCTATGCATCTGGTGTCATTCCAAGGGTATCCAGTATCTGTCTGCTTTGAATGACATGGTCAACAAAACACGATGCTTTGGCACAGATGACCTGCACCTGTCGGCCCTGGGATTATGGATAACATCTAAGGCTCTTGCTGCTCCTATACTGCCTGTTTTAGACACATTTCAAATAACATATTCACCACCAGAAGAGGAACAGGCAAGCAAAACCTGAGGGTAATGTTACTCAATGCTTGACATCTTCATCTCAAACGCACTCAGCTGAGGCACTCCTTATAATGGACCATTTCTATATCTCTGCAGTGACTGGGACCTGCTTCTAGGCTCCAGAGAGCACCACTGCACTGACAGGCTATTACGCAGACCACACCTTTCAGTCATGTAACCAGGACCAGAACACCCACGGTGGAGGTGTGTCCATATTTCACAAGGATGTACACACCTCCAGGCTGGTTGCTTAGCACAATGCATCAGAGGTAATCCAAGTGCAACTAACTGTGGCCAGAACTGCTATACAAATTGTAGCTTGCTATGGATTCCACACCATACCCCATGGTTAACGGCCCTCATTTCTTGGTGTACTGGACAGTAGGGTTCAAACAGGAACTACTGATGTGAGACTGACACTACCCCACACTTAACTGGGATACCTACTCATGTACCGACACATTGGGCCAACGCCTTCTGGGATTCATAACCTCTAGTTGGCTGGATCAACCTATACACACCACCACCAAGACCAACAATATCCTAGACCTGGACATTACCAACATGTGTGACTGGTGTTCCGCACCTGGGGTTATCCCCTCATTGGTCAGTTCCGAACATATGCTAATCACCCTTGTTATCCACATCCCAGCACCACACCCTTCACGGAAAACACAGTGCAATATTTCTACAAAGCCAACTCCAGGCTTCTTATGACAGCAGTAGTATACACCATGACACCCGTGCAGATGGATAATATAGTTACAAACGCTGAAACATACACAACTGCACTTCATTAGCATGGATCATGCTATCCCAAACAGGGCATGACAGTACCCACCAGATAATGGACGCCACTCTGGGGGTCCACTGCCATGGACATAATGTACAACAGAAGGTGGAGACTGTTGCAAAGTAGAGTACAATCCCATGGGTGGGGTAGCTCCCTGGTCAGCCTCAGTAGGAATCTGAGATCCTTTATCACATCCTCCAAAGCTAGCTATGTAAACATTACTGCAACACATTCCAAGGACTATCACAAAGCATTATGGAGGTATGTCACTACTCTCGATGGCAATACCCACATCTGCTCTGACATACAACAGTTAGGCAGGAACATTACAAAACCGACTGATATTGGCAACATCCTGGCAGATAGGTTCAATGCTAACTTTACACCCCTCTCATACCCTAAAGGGCCCAAATCTATACAGGAACAATGCAGAGTCCCTGCAGTCACAACTATGCAGTTCAAACCTGCACTGTCTAAAGCCTGGAACACAGACTCCATGTGACCGTCCAACATCACAGGCTGCGATTTACACAAACCTCAGAATGACATGGCTCCCCACTTGGGCACCAAATTCACTAATAGCCTTGTATCAGGCATTGTGGCCCCTGAATGGCACACAGCAACAGTTATTACACTCCACAAAGGTGGCGCCACAATGGACCAGAGGAACTATTGCCCTATACGCCTGGCTAGACTGTTCTGCAAGGCTATGGAGCATATCATCATGGAAGTCATTCACAGAGACATTGGTGGCCTGCAAACCATTTATACCACCCAGGTTGGATTTGTTAAAGCCAGACCATGGCTTCTACACCTGGTGGAGTCCTTTGAGACAGTTACCAATGTAGTAGATGATGGTAAGGCGGTCCACACAGCCTACCTTGTCCTCTCATTGGCGTTCAACACCGTTCCCCATTCTGGTATTGTCAACATGCACATCCACCTGCACATCGACCCCTATGTCTCGAGATGTTCTGCAAAGTGGCTCATGGATGGGACCCACACAGTGAGGGTAGCATACTGTAGTACCAACTGTAAATCAGTTACAATTGGTGTACCCCAGTCCTCAGTCATAGGGCTCCTCATGTTCGGTATATGCTTCCCTGAGGTACAGGCTAGCACAGAAAGACTTTCCCTGAATAGGTTTCCAGATGACTGCAAACTAGGAGCCATGATTGATTCACCAACTGATACAGACACCCTCCATAATTGGCCTCAAGCTGCATGCCACAAGGTGCATAGACATCCCCTTTGGATTACACCAATCACCCACTGACTATCACATCGTTGGTAGTTCCCTACATACATAAGACATTATAAGGGATCTTAGAATGCACGTACATAGCACCCACTCCTTCGATAACCATATTGCCAAGGTGGCGTGGATATCCTTCTACGTGGCCACCCTAATCTGTAATGGGTTTGTAGCCGGAACAAAGGCAGCCATTGTACCTCTATAATCCTGACTTATGAAACACGTTCAAGGGTACAGCACCCCATTTGGGGTGTACCTTACGGAACAGCAACGGCTTTAAATACCAAAACATTAACACACCAACAGGATTACTGACCTCCAAAGGATGACGTATGCAGCACAACTACAGAAACTCCAACTGTACTCATTTGCATACTGCATAATCAGAGGTGACCTCTTCTGAAAATGCAAGGCCCATGTCCACAACAATATTGATGGATATGCTCCACATAAGCAACATGAGCAAAAGCCACTGAGAGAAACATGCTCTGGGATATGTACCCAAATGCAACGATGAGTAGGATGTGCTGGAGGAATACATTCCTGAAGCAGACACTCACCATGCTTTGGAACATGATTCCTATGTTCATCAGGCAGGGACCCTTACTAGCACTCTTCATGAGATACCTCGATGGGTGGATGGGAGACAGACATGTGCACCAGGGATCACTGCAGTGGCTGTACTGTACACAGGTGCAGGAAACAAATGGCTCTGCTGTTCACAGGCACAGGACACTAACTTAGGGAGGTGCCGCCAGTGAAAACACTGTAGTTGGGCTTACAAATGGACTTGGCCAGACAGCATAGTACCTAAGTATGAACCTATGAAGCTATTACATGTCCTTTGTGCATGGATAATTGAGTAGCTTTTCCATTTCAATTAGCTATCATGCTGTTACACTGTCTGGTGACTACAAGCCATATGCATCCTGTTTTTGTGTATTGTACATGCCAATAGACATACCTTATATTTGCATGATATAACAGTAATGCTATGTAAAATATTAGACATATCTACCTACAATACTGAACATTTCACATTTTTGAAACAATATCCCATAATGCAAAGCATAACTGTGCAGCAGACCACCTTAAGCATGTTGTTCTTGTTATACACACATGCATATGCCTACTGTTACAGTATATCAACATATACTATCCCCTGTTATGGCACGTGCTTGTTGGACAAACCCTACCACTGACAGCGGCTGGAGTGGAATTGTTATATTTAAAGCCCTTATGTAGCATCCTTTGTGGTGTATGAGGTGTTTACCTTGTGGCCCACAGCAGTACACACAATTTCTACAAGCATTACTATGCTCAACAAGACATCACTACATAATACTTTTTCCCACTGTATGCATTGCATACACTTTCATTAATACAGAACAGGCACTACATACACTAACATACTGAGTGTTCTACATACCTTCTTAGTGGTCCGAGTTTACGAAAATATGTGTCTTACTCCTTTCCTGTTTAAATGGTTCTATGGTATGAGCATGTGGTTTGAATGTATGGCAAGCCATCCTTTTATACGTCGATACCTGTAACATGTGGTATCCTGCCACCAATTGGTGTTCCGGAGTAAATTATTACACGCACATCAGCTGTGCAGCTACTCCATTAGCCAATTACATGGCAACATTGGGGTATAATTGAATACTCCACTTGGGCGTTGTCCTTTTGCCCTACCTTCGAGGAAGATGGCCTGGATGTATTTTTTGTGATGAATTGCAACTGCTATATGGAGAGGCACAGATATTTTGAATTCGTATCCCCCATGCATTGTGTGTGATGGCTAGAGTATGTAGTTCTAAATGTGAGTGTAGCTGTTATCTCAACCATCTGATACGGGACTATTGCAAACAAAACCTGTAACATCGGTGTCTGTTCCGTTGTACAACAGCAATGATTTCACATGGCGCCATTACAAGTGTATCTCTCACAAGGTATGTTAATGCTTCTGCAGGTGTCATTTAATGAGTGGATGTTTTTGATGTTCTTACAGTCTGTATTGCAATTGTTTCGGGTGTGGGGGAGATGTAGGTGGGTGTACATAGCAGATAAAGGTTTGTGGGGACTGCATTTATACATATTCCATATGTGTGTGGGGGCTCCTTCCCTAATTGCAGACCTATCATTTAGTAGACTAATACTATGGTTATTGTAGGCTTATTCATTAAGCCATAGTTAATTGGTTCCTATATAGCATGCAGGTGATGTTGATCCTTCGATCCCTCCGGAAATACATTGATATGTAATGAAATGTTGCTACATGAAAGCTGTCTTGTGTATTTCTGTCACAGATATTTGCACTCATTGCAGTTGTGTTGGTTGCTGAACCTCTTTGGCTTGGGTTGCCACCTTTTCAAATGGCCATAGTGGGACATTTGCAGGACACACATCGGGGTTTAGAGGCCGACACATACCCATGGTCAGTACAAAGGATAGAACTTACTTTTGTCCTAAATAAAACCTTATTCTTGTAGCACTTAAGCTGCTTATTATGTTTCTTGTAACATTTACGTATTTTAGATACAGGAATAACTATTTAATGCAACTATTACATAATATATGAGACATAATTATGTCCTACAATCTCAGGACATTTGCCCTTTTTAATATTTTTTGTCAGGACACAACTGCCCAAAGCGTGACTGTCCCTCTCAAAGTGGGACAGGTGGTAACCGTATGCCTAAGGCCGGCTATGACCACACCTGCTGTAATAATCTACCTCCAAGTTAGCACGAACAGGCACACGATGCAAACACACACACAAACATTACAGTCCCATGGAAACACACACCGCACTCTCAACACACGCAATCAGAAACACACTTAAACACAGTATCTACCTGGACCGCAGCACCAGCAGCAATAGCGAATGTCCCTTAACATTGTGATAATATTACTCGCAGTTCTAGTTTTCTGGTACTATGGTCTTTCGGTCTTTAAGCCTTGTGATTATGCGTGTCGGTATGTAAAGCATTCGGTAGTTGGCAGTATCTTATTTATTTGTACCTCCATGGTTGTGTACATGTCGTTAACCTATCTATATATTTGCAGATATATGTATATCCGGGAGCACTTTACATTATCGAAATACCGAAATCTCGAATGTCATATGGTCGAGACCATATGATTGACATTTCAGTATATCGAATATGTAAAGTTTTAAAAAATAACACTTTACTTACCTTAAAACATTACGTGCACACAGAGGAAGGCTTCTTGTATGCTCTGTGTGTACGTAATGTTATGTATTTTGTGGTGTTGACAGGAAGTGGGAAATCTCCTGTTTTGCGCTTCCGCATACAGCGCAATATGGGAGATTTCCCTTTTCCCCACTGTAGCATGATCTCGGAGTTGGTATATTTAAGAAGGGGGGGTGTGGGGGGCACAGCCCCCCACATGGGGGGTGCAGGGGGGCAAAAGCAATGTTTGACTTTTTTTTTTTTTTTTTCGTTTCATTTTAGAAGTTCGAGTTTCCAAAACGCGATCTTTTCATCTCGATAATATGAGGTTCGAGATTTTGGGAATTCAATCTTCTAAAGTGAATCCGTATATCCGTATATATCGACATATATCTCTCTATCACCCTTTCTATCTCTATTTTATATATATATATATATATATATATATATATATATATATATATATATATATATATATATAGAGAGAGAGAGAGAGAGGGAACATACATTTCGTTGGGTACATGGCAGTGTATACTGTTTCCTGAACTCCACCCTTTTGTATTTTAACCTGTCACAATACACACCTGCCGTTGGCACATCTCGGGTAGCTTAGTGGTAGGTGATTGTGTACATGGTTGCGTGTTCTACTCCTGGCAGTGGTCGTTTTACCTCTCAGAGCAGGCACTATTAGTACAAGGGGGAATAATGCTGGTTTCACCTGTTCTGGACATCTCTGACTGTGATCTGCGTGATATTCAGCAAAGCTTAGACCTGTTTTGGGCATATCCTTGTAGTCATGTTTAAACAACGCTTACCGTCACTTGCCACCGCATAAACCCACTAACATGTGCTTAAACATGCTCTAATGACCTGCATCCAACATCCATTATTCGTGCTATCGGGATTACGTAACGGACCTTGTAGGACATGGTACCGGAAACATGCACGACACAGTCAGTGGCTTTACCACTTGGGCATCTGGGATTTGTACAAGTGTTATGGTGTTTTGTATGTGGACTCTACTATGGCTGTTCCTCCATACTGCAATCAAATGTGTAACTCAGTTAGTTTACATATGGATGATACCTATTAATGGCATGTCCAAGTGATGTTTAATGGATGTGCTCCAGCATTGGAAATCTGTGTCACAGTGAGCCACACACTGTAATGTGCTACACCTTGACACAACCATAACTGGAGAATGCTGGGGTGACAGATACCTGTCATGGGTACTCCCCATGCTTTGGCACTACATCCCTGTTTACATTATATGGAGCCCCTCATTAACACACCAGGGAATCCATGCAGAGTCGGTATGGAACAGTGGTTACACACATGGATCCCACAATTGGCTCTGCTCCACAGAGGGACAGTTAGTTAACCGATGGGGTGGTGACAGCAGACACATTTTGCCTAGGCTGATGAATGGCCTCTGACAATCGGGCATGTACCTACCGATGTACATAGGAACCTATACATACAGTATCAACATATGCTGTTAGCTTTGTTTACTGTTCAGGTGTTGACTTTCCTTGTTCCAATAGCTTGTGTGTGCAATAGTTGAGGGCTGCCTATGTAGGATTCACACAGTAGGCCACCTATACATTACAATTTACAGGTGGTCGTGTGTGTGTGCCATCCATTTTCCTGTGTGTGCAGGTGGAGAAGTGTGTCAGTCCATAGGGGCCTACACAGTCACTGTATGTGCTATACAGTCCCTCTTTGCCAAGGCGTGGGCCTATTGGACATGCCTCCATCTGCCTACTGGGGCTGGCACAGGGTGTTCTTCATTTGAATCCCTCTGTGCCTGTGATGGCCTTGGCAATTATGGTGGGCTGTGAGGGCCTTCACCATTATGTCCCTGCTGCAGCTGTTTCCGCAGGATCATATTATGTAGCATGGCACATACTATAAAGATGTGGGCACACATGCCTGGAGAGTACTGCAAGGCTCCACGTGATATGTCCAAGCAACAGAACCGTGATTTCAGCATCCCAAACACACGCTCTATGATGATTCTGGTTTGTGCATGTGCCTCATATGGCGTTCTTGCATGGGTGTGTGTGCATTTCTGATGGGAGTCATCATCCATGGCTCCAGTGCATAGCCAGCATCCCCCACAAGGTGGCCATATGGGATGTCCCCCCTGTCAAATACCTGATACAGCTGTGAGGCACACCAGATGTGGGAGTCATGGTAGCTTCCAGGGCTGCCAGCACACACATCCGTGATAATGCCCTGGTCATTGCACATGACCTGGCAGTTGATGGAGTGGTATCCCTTGTGGTTTATGTAGAGCCTACCATGCTCACCGGGTGGTGACTTGTTATGTATGTGCATGCAGTCTATTGCACCCAGTACCTCCGGGTAGTGTGCCACATGGTGGAAGAGATGCATATTGCTGGCCAACTCCTCCTGAGTTCGGGGGAAGTATATATGCTCATTGGCATGTGGCAACATGGCATCCAGGAACGATGGGTTCCCCTCTGTTGTTTCTGGATCTCAGGCGTGGCCGGCACAGCTCAACTATTTGCTGTATGATGTCCCTGTCCACCCTGTAACACTCTACTATCTCGAGATCATGTAGCCCCTGGTAGGTTACCCTTGGTCTGAACACTCTTCTCCTCCTCCTGGCCTGAGGTGGTTGTCAGCATCATCCTCCACAACACCTTCAGTCTCCAACACATGGTGATGAATCACAGCTATGGCAGCTCCCAACAAGTACATTGTAAAAGTTCCCTGTCTGTTTACACCGATGGTGCAGTGTTTGGGAATACACAAGTGTGTGTGAGGTGCCTTCACACTTTATACTATTGTGCTTTGAACACTGATGGTGTCATAGGGTGTGTATGTACAATCGGAGCTGCAGGGTATCTTATGTGTTTTACCACAGGTACTGCTATTGTGGTGCCTTTGGTGTTGAATTACATTTAGCTGCCATGGATTACCTCTTGCCCTTGCATTAACTTTTCTTAACGATTCCCCTCCCATTGTCTGGCATGCATCCAGCAGCCTGCTTTCTTGTTTTGTACTTTCCCAAACCAGGATTGTCTTGCGAAATGTGTTCTATAGCCGATCTACTGCAGGTTTGCTTTGCTCTGCGGTGACAGTTCTCTTTTCTTTGCAATCCGACACCTCACCTATCCTGTTCTGCAGGTTGCTGCTAGCAGCCTTGTTAGCTGCCGTCAATGGCCCACTGTGAGTTAATAGGTGTTAATTGCTCAGTTGTACTCCAATTACCTTACTGCGGCACTTCCTTATTGTCTTCCCCTAAACTTCCTGTTTGAGCTGTGGTGCGCGGTGCATGCGTCTGCTTACCGGGTTTTGGGCACGTTTTCATCCACGTACACATGTGCTTTCGGGTACCATGTGTGCACTCAGCTAAGCAAAGCTATACCTACATCCACACCCCTATCCTGTGGCTTTGCTTAGCATCGGGCAGCCCGGATTTGCATTGCTCCAATGTGCTTACAGCTACGATGGCACACCCCACTGCTAATGTCATGTATACCTCCAGACCACTCCTCGGTGTTGTATGGTACATCCTTAGGCCAGCAGGACATTTACAATTCACTATTACTTGCCTCATTTGCATGGCATTGACTACTAATTCATAGTTACCGTGCCGAACATTGTCACAGACCCTTAGCAACCCTTGCAGCTTGGTTGTGGTGTAGCATGCATACCATTGACTATTATGGTGGAATCATGACTTGTGTTACATTGAAATTTTATGACATTTGTATATATTTTCCTTGTGTTCCCATTTGCGCACACATGCCCTGCGGTTGTACTTTGCGTTACTGTGGACATGACATTAAATGTTTTTTTTATGTTTTGTGCATCTTTTCTTATGCCATTGGCTGTATATTTAGCCATTGGCATATGTTAACTTGTAATACATGAGTCTGGTCTGCTTCCATGGCTCCGATGTTGTGTTTGGCAAAAGGTAAACCATTTTGTTTTTGGTTTATATTTCTGTAGGCTTATGCTACGCCTACACCACTTCATGAATCGCTATGTACCTTCATTTGCATGCTGCAGTACTGTGCATGGGGTGATTAGCATACCTGAGCCAAGAGCTGCGCAGATCTGGCATATGCTGGTAGTGCACGTGGAATTGGATTGCACCTGAATAGCTCAGTGGCCGTATTTGGCGTTATACCGCCTATGCTATACCTGCGCCTGGTGCAAGCTTCATGAATCCCGGGGATTGTGAATAATTTCCTTACTAATATTGTTGCATTAGTATTATTTCTGCCTGTTTTCCCTCCTGTGTTTCATGTAAAAAATATATTAATTCCTCTACGTCATCAGCACTTGACTTTGGTGGTCTGTCACTCCAACAATTGTTATATGTTACAGGATTGCTTTTATTGTTACAGTTACACAATCTATTGGTGTTATCACTGAACCTGTAATAATTGCAGGTCTCATAACTTCTTTAATCCCTATCATAATACCTCCACATGATTTTTTGTTAGAATGTCTGTTAAAGTAAAAACATTTATACCTGACAAAACTGGTTTGAAGTCATCACTGTTTAACTATGTTTCAGAAATTATAATAACATTAATCATGGGAAGGTAGCAAATTTTCCAATAAAAAAAATTATTAATATTCCTATCGATAACAACCATCAGAGATGCATAATATGTTGCTGTCTATGAAGTGATAAATTTTAAACATTGCAAAAATTCTGCCTTGTGTTTGTCAAATAGTGTAGAATATCTGCTGCAAAAATTATTTTCCCTGATTTTGACAAGTGCACACCACCTGTTTGAACACGTGTATCCAGAATTAGGCTCAGATGGTTTACACATTTCCATTTTGTAAAACAGGACATTTTTTTCATGTAGGTATTTAGGCAAAAAATATTTTCATTCACTGTGACCTGACTTTCCTTTCTATATGTGATTTGTTGCACTGGTCCTGGTAGGAATCCTTCCTTCTCCAAGAATGATATTCAGGCGCAAAGAAAAGCTAACCAGCTTCAACAACTGGCTAAATAACTGGTGTCATTTCAGAGGGATCCAGTATTTGTCAGCATGGGAGGAGATGCTAAACAGTCCTGACTGCTTTATTAAAAATGGTCTGCACCTCTCATTATAGGGCTTCCATACACTAGCTAAAGCCTTTGTTGTACCCATAGTCCCTTTTTTAGACAGAGACCAACTAGTGCACATCTCATCATAACTAGCATATCAAATCAAAAACAGGATCACATTAAGGTGGCTCTGTTCAGTGTCAGAAGTCTCAGAAAGAAAATTCCCAACCATGAGCCTCTCCTATATTCATAGCACATCCATGTCTAATTACTGAAACTTGGTTTAATAATACAGAAAGCACCTTGTCCGTACTGATGCTCTGTGTCTGCTATGCTTTGACACCTAATGGCAACTATGGTGTCATCTCTATATTTGCTGTGGATCATATCACCTGTAGACAGGTTCCCAGGGACCCATAATGAAAGATTATTGAGCTCCAAATCACAATAAACAAAACTAATTATCAGTTTATAGCCTGTTACAGGACACCCTCTGTGTCCCCTAATAATCATGTAAGGTTCTTGACTCCATTATTTTGGGAGACTTTGAGGACTGATCAATAAACTGGAGCACCTAAGCATTAAATGTAAGATAGTCTCAAAAGTTTTTAGATTTAATAAACAAAAGTTCACTGGAGCAGATTGTTAATAAATGCACAAGAGGGCCTTATACTCTTGACCTGGACATTATGAGAGTAGCTTCATCATGCACTATTCCAGTGGTATTGTCTTATTGCCTTCTCTGGTTAAGGTGGATCATAAACTAGTCACCTTTAGCATTAATCTGCTTCTTAAATTCTTTGATGTCAGGAAATCACTTGCTTCCTGAGAAAGTTTTTCCCAAATTCTGAATGGAAATCATACCTCAAATGATTTTAAATATCTCCTAAACAATGTAGTTATAAAAATGAGAAACATAAAGGTTCTTATCTTAGATGATTGGCAAGTCACTGGTTTAGTATCATAAGTACATCAGATTATGCATTTTTTATGATGCAAATTATTTTTTGCCAAAAGTTACTAGTATTATGGCTAATCAAAGGGTTATGTCAGTTTAAGCATGGAAGCTAGATTTAAGGTATCAACAGGAAATTGTTTATCTTTTAGGAACATAGTGATTTATGGGAAGACTGGGTAACATTCTGATATTTTATGATAATGTATAATATGTGCAAATTATGCATGTAATATCTTCCCAATATTTAACAGTATTATTCTGCATAATCATGCATGCTAGAAAGTGATTAACAGTAAAAACGGTGTGTATGCATCTATAAGAAGACAGCATATTTTGTTTCTAGTATGTGCCTGTTTTATGAAATGCTATCAGAAATGAAATTGCTAATATAACTGCTTAACCAAAAACAAAAATCTCCTGATGTCTTCATGTTACTCTGATTTAGAGACCTTTTACTGACACATAATTGTTTATACAGGGCTCCAATATGACAGTAGCACACTTTATTTTTGTTTTATTAATTTACATGTTGAAAACAGTTCATATTTTCATAATGTTTTTGCAAATAGTCTTCAGTAATTCAAATCCTGTGCATTTCATAACGTTGGTTTCAGTGTATGTGCATACCATATCATGATATCTTATAGATACCACCTTGTTCCCCATTGGGTAAACTGCTGTTCATGAGAGATTATTCTTAATATTCAAACAATAATAATAATTTGTACTTCAAACAAATTAAGAAATGTCTGGATGTGGTCTCTTATCCAGCTTCTTTTACTGTATTGTTTTACCCAGTGCTTGTGTTGGCCATTTTAACATGATACTATCATATTTCCTGTTTCATATTTTTCATAATTTACTGATAACATTTCTTATTAAATCAGGCACTATGCATTCAAAAGTGACAGTTTCACTGTGGTCACATACCAGTTCTTGTCAGCTTCCACATATCACCATGATCCCTAATGTTGAAAGTACTGAGATACACTATTAATATACACATATTGCTGGTACTGATAACTAAAGAAAATATCTGTTAATACAGAAAGAGCCTTTATTTGGCTAAGTATAACTGCAATAAACATTTTTGTTCATGTTTTGTAGAACTTAATCAGACATGATTAAAATCCAGTTTACACTGAAAAATGTTTAAATTCATTTCATAGAAGTGGTTCATCTGCTAAGGCTAAGGTAGTCACTTTAATTGCATCATCACTGGCGGTCTCCTAAAACCCTATTACTGAATTTAAAATATGCACATATGCAAATAATACATGTGAATTAAATCAAGTGCATAAAACACATCATGAGTTATATCACTAATGGAGTCACAAAATAAAACATCCAAATATTTGCCTCATATTAATTAAAAGCTGTAACAGCAATTGCTTAACAAAACTTGGACAATGCTAAAAAAAATCTACAATGTTAAAGAGTCACAAAGCACCCCTACTGGCATGAAAGCCTAATAAAATATAGGTTTCAATTTTTAGCATACATTTAAGATGAATACTCTCATGTAAACCTGTTTTCACTGCTGCAGTTCCATATTACCTCACTTTATTATTGCTCTCTAGCTTCTCCAAGACAATGTGTGTGCAGCCACTGACACATGGTTTAAAGCCATGGAGAGCACACTGGCAGTGTAAGGCTATGATGTCCTCTACACATTTATACCAGCTACTATACAAACAAGAGCTAAAGGTGGAAGTGTCTTAATTTACATCAAAAATAAATATAATTCAAGCTGGTCAAACATGGCAATGCACTTGAGCTTCTCCACATTCAAATCACCATAAGCAAAATCCCATACACCTTCCTCGCAAGCTATACGTCTTCTTCTATGACCCAGGAAACCCATAGCATGCATTTAATGCTATTGGAAATGCTCACCATCCAACCCTATAGCATATTCATGAGCAACTTTAATTACCCCAATATTAACTGGGAATCATATACAACACTAAACATGCAGGCAAAGAGATTCCTGGATTTTGTAAACAAACTCCCTGAACCACATTGTCAATATGCTGACCAGGGGCACAAACATACAGGCTCTGGTCCTTACTAATATGGGAGAGTGCTACACATCCCATAGTGTAATGCCTTATCTGGTAAGGTCAGACTACAAAATGGTTTCCTTTAAAGTAAAATTAAAACCCAGCTAACCCTGAAATGTTCAGTAATTACTCTAAGGCTAATGTCTTAATATTAAGTGATAATTGGGCAAAATGTCAAGCCCCCATAACCCCTCAGAACATTGCTGCCTATGCAGAACTGTTCACAAAAACCCTATACAAGCATGTTAATAGCTGCATAGAGGCAGTTGTAACCACCAGGAAGAAGTTCAGAACAAGCTAAAAAAAGGCATTGTGGTGTAATCACAACATTAATAGGCTGTATAAGAGAAGGAAGAAAATCATGGCCACATTAGGGGTCGTAGCACCCTGAAGATAAAAGCACTCTAATCAAACTAAGCAAACAACTCACAGGACAAATAAAGACTACCAAAGTCAAATTTTAGGTAAATTCAGTATCCCAGACCAAGTAAAACCACAAGGCATTCATTACCTATGTTCACAACCTGAAAGGCAATACACAATTGTGTACAGAGCTCATTATTAAAGGAGCCACCTATACTAAGCCTGAAGATATAGCAAATCCACTGGTAGAAAAATGTAGTCTAACTTTACCCTTCTCTCCCTCTCAACCTCCCTTCAGTAAACACCATCAAATATAACTCCACCCTACTATCACTAGGGAACAGGTCTTATATGCTCTCTCTAAGGCCAAAACTGCATCTATGGGCCTAGACAATATCCCAGGATGCCTTCTAAATAGCCTGGAACATGACCTATTGGGGCCTCTGGAATTGGTATTTAACCATAGCCTCAAACAGGCTTCATACCTCATGAATGGAAACCAGCAACAGTCATCCCCTCTATGTAAAGGTGGGCCATCTACAGACCCTGGAAACTACAGACCTATAAGTGTCACTAATCTCATATGCAAAGCTATGGAAAGATTTATTATGGAAATTATTAATAATGGCATAGGAAACCTCAAAACACTGGACACAACCCAGTTTGATTTGGTCAAGGACAGGTCATGCCTACTCAACCTGGTGGACTTCCTTGAGAAGGTCGCTAAACCAATAGATGAGGGAAAAATTGTTCACAGTTCCTGTCTTGAACTGGCTAAGGCATTTTACACAGTACTCCACAAGGACATTGTTGATAAACTCAAGAGGTTAGGAATAAATCCTTATGTCATCTGGCGAATAAATAGCTGACTCACAGACAGGGCCCAGGAAGTTAGAATTGGGAAGTTCACCTCTACAAAGAGGGCAATCACAAGTTGAGTCCTTCAGGAATCAGTCCTGGGACCACTCCTTTTTGGCATTTACTTCTCTGAAGTCAAGGCCAAAGTCAAGGGCTTCTGGCTGACCAGATTTGTAGAGGATTGCAATTTAAGAGCAGTCAAAGAATCTCCCATGAAAACTAATGTAATCCAGGAAGGTCTGACACAGTCAAATAACTTGTGTCAGAGCCATGGGCTAAAACTAAATGCCAAGAAATGCATAACGGTGTCCTTCAGCAAGTCATCCATCCACAGTAGCTATCATATTGACAACATACTTGCTAAGAGTCGATCCAGTAGGCAGGGACCTGGGAGCACACATAGACAGCAGTGTGTCTACAGTAGTGAGGAAATGTTTCTATGTTGTGCAATTTATAAACAAAGGTATAGAATCTAAGTCCAAAGAAGTCTTAATTCCACTGTATTTTGCATTCATCAGAACTATCAATGAGTGCAATGCCTCCTTTGGCATGTAGCTAACCAGGCATATCCAACAACTGGGATGCCCACAGAGTTTCCTCAGTAAGAGAATACATGGTGTAAGCAACATATCCTATGCAGACCACCTCAAGGCCCTATCACTTTATTCTGTCTCCTACAGGCTGTTGAGGGGACATCTATGCATGGCATACATGGCATTGTGAGACCCCATCGTCAGTTGGATGAGGAACAGGAAATCCATCCCTGGTTTGGCACCTATGTCTCTTAAAGACACAGGCAGCCTGTAATTTATCTCCCAGGCCCCTGTTTATAAATGCTTCATCTCCCAAGCCTCTGCTTGCACTTATCAAGAGTAACAGAACTTTTCAGAGATTTGGGATGCATGGCTATTCTTAAAAATACTGTAGTGGTTATTAGCCTAATACACATATAAAACTATGAACCTATAAATAACAGTATTCTCTGAGTGGAACACCTCATTTTTTCCCAATCTATAAAAGTAATGGAAGCATATTTCCACCTCTTTCTATGCAGTTTTGGCAGTATTTATTAATTCTCACACATAATCCTCATCAAGGAAGGAATGAACTATAAACCTTTTGTAAACAATTCCAATACTTGAGGTGTGTCTAAAATATCTCACTAGCTTCATCTTAACCATATTATGTTTCATGTGTAAGGCCACATTATGTAAAAATTATCGTAGTGATTTCTATTCACCTCCTAAAGATATATCTGGGTCAAGAATGAATTTTCTTTTAGTATCCTTGCATACTGATGCATTCAGATAATTTATCTGCTTTTCACTAGTTGTCCTACAAATTCAAAAACTCATTTGCTTCATTAAGATATGATGTAAAATATTCTTATAAAATTTCTAATTCTAAAAATCTTTCTTTAGCTTGATCTAATCACTGTTATATATTACAACTAAAAAGTCCCTCATCTACAAACATTCTCAAATCATCATTTATCACGGCAATTAACATAAATTTTATTTCTGTAGTTAATTATAAAGCACATTATTGTTTCATTAAACATAACACATTATCTCTTATTCATGCTGATTCTTCAAATGCTAATAGTTTTTAATTCAGGAAAGGGTTAAATAAACTTGCTTTATGCATAACTACTGATGGCATTTCACTATTTTGTCTTTAAATGAAATCTGTAAATTCATATTATTGGAGTGCAATTTTAAGTTGATTATTGGCTGTTAACTTAAGAAACCAATACAAACTTAAAACTTTTCCTAAGTGCTGAAATTTCATTTTTAAACAGTGCCCGTACTTATTTGTCCACTGGCAATTCCTTCTCAACTTGAAATGCATTGATTTTTGAGTCTGACCTTGATTTGATCTCTGTTGGGAATGAGTTCAAACTGTACCATTATGAGAAATACAGCTGTATTGACATGGGGTTTAACATAAAGCAATTGAGTGTCTGCAGACAACAACATTTAAATCAGTTCTGATAAACATAAATAAGTAACACACAGTTTTACCAACTAAATTCCTTTGCTTCACTAAAATTTGTTTATCAGACTGTTTCCCCAAGTGAAAAAAGTAACAGTATAAGAAACACTTAGACTGGGATTCATATAAAACCAATTCACTGTGTCAGAATAGTTTAACAGCTATTGTATGGAATATGGCTGCTGAGCAATCCAGTAAACAAGGCTGGGGGTGTGCACGAGCCTCCCAGCACTATTCTGACATGGATACCACTGAATAATGCTAATTACATAATTTGCTGGTGGAAAACATGCAAATGAGGTGAATTAGCAATTCAGTAAGCAGACAGGCATCCATGCCAGAGCACCGTCTACTGCAGAAGTGTATTCGGTTACTAACCGTGTACATTTCTGCAAAAACCAAAATAGGGGCATAACAGCTCAAAGTGAAGCATGTATTATGACTATTAGGCATGCCAATGGCCAAGAATATGGCCATTGGCATGGAAAACTGTTTAAAATTTATAAAAATCAAAGTTTTTTTGGCCAATTTTGGATGTTTAAGCATAGCGCAGCAGCAGACAAAAGAGACCGTGCAGAAATTTTAAAAAATATAAAAAGACAATTTAATGTGAAATATGAACTTTGTCATTATAGTGGGTAGCATGCAGAACCAAAACAATAACTTATAGCTAAGGAGATAGGCTCCGGTGTAGTGGTGTAACAAGAGACTAAGGCAGTGGGGTATGCAAACGAGCTAAATTTATTGAATAGCAAAATGGGAGATCATGTCCGCCTGCACCTAACCATGTAGGAGCTATAATGCTGTAGTGTAAGCAGGAGAAGCAGCAGACATGAAAAGGGGGTGTGTCATGCTTGGTGTAAGCACATTGGTGCTCCACGGCCTCTATTTGTGCTCACCTAAGCACAGTTAAGCAAGGGGGTGTATCTGAGGTATTTCAAGAAATACTGAGCATGTTCATGTCCCTGGGAGGGCCCTTTCTGCTCAATACTGTTTATTATAGCTACATGGGTTTGTGCAGTGCACGACAGGGCTTAAACACAATGGAAAAAAACAGGAATTAGTAGAAGTGTTTATATTTGAGCAACTGGTTTGCTCAGCATGCTGTGGGGATTAGAAGGGGCAGAAATGAGAAGAAAAAAATGGGAAATAGAATAAAAGCACTCAAGTACAAATAATATAGCTGGGAGGTGGAATGTATCATAGTCAGCCAACCACATAGGCAGCATCTGCAGCACACTAGTATAAACTATGCAAACACCTTTCATTCTGTTTTTTCCCACAACCGCTGCACCATTAGTGTACACACTGGGGGAATTTTAACTGACAAAATAATGTTAGGGGCTGCTGTCACTTTGATACATCAGTATGTGCTAGAGACTGAGGGCAGTGAGGAGGATAATGCTGACAACTGTCCCAGACAGAGGAGGAGGAGAAGCGTGCTCAGACCTAAGGTAACCTACCACAACCTACATGATCTGGAGATACTAGAGCACTATGGGGTGGACAGGGACTTACTTCAGCAACTCTGCAAGCTGTGCCGGCCTCACCTCTGGCCCAGAGCCAACAGAGGAGAACCCATCCCAGTTGAAACCAAGGTATGTGTAGCCTTAAGAATACTAGCTACAGGTACCTTCCAAAGACCTACTGGGGACATTATGAGGGTCTCACAAGCATCTGCATCCAGGGTACTCCGCCAGTTCCTAGACGTCATGCAAACACATGCTGGTGAGCACATATATTTCCCCAAAACCCCTGAGAAGAGAACCAGCAATATGTGTCTCTTCCACCATGTAGAAGACTATCCAGAGGTACTGGGTGCCATAGACTGCATGCATATCCACATCAAGGCACCACCCAGTGAAGAGAGTTGAGTCTATGTCAACCGCAAGGGCTATCACTCCATCAACTGCCAGGATGTGTGCAATGCCCAGAGCATTATCATGAATGTATGTGCTGGCAGCCCTTGTAGTTATCACAACTCCCACATCTGGCATGCCGTACCAGGCATTTGCCAGTGGGGACATCATGTATGGGATGGTGGGGGATGCTGGCTATGCACTGGAACCATGGATGATGACACCCATCAGAAATGCGCACAAACACACACACGGAAGAATGCCATAATGAAGCACACACACAAACCAGGATTGTTATAGAGAATGTGTTTGGGATGCTCAAGTCATGGTTCCGCTGCCTTGATATATCTGGTGGAGCCCTGCAATACTCTCCAGCCATATGTGCACACATGTTCATAGTATGTGCCATGCTACACAATATGATCCTGTGGAAACAGCTGTGGCAGGAACGTCACAGGGAAGGCCCACACAGCCCTCCCACCATTTCCATGGCCCCTACAGGCACAGGGGGACTTGGAGGTGGAACCCCTTGAGCCTTCTGCCGTATGCAGATGGAGGTGTGCCCAGTATGCCCAGGCCTTGGCAAAGAGGCAATGCTTAGCACACACACTGACACTGTAGGGACCCAGGGACTGACACCTCTCTCTGACTCACACACACAGTAAAATGGATGCCACACACATCACACTACCTGTATCTTACCATGTATAGGCTGTGTACTGTGTGCATCTGACAGAGCCAGCTCTCAAGCACCATCCTCACAACTGCTGCAGGCACAAGGTAAGTCAGTCTTCTTAACAATAAATGAATGAGTAACACATTGTGGTAGCATAGCTATGGTATCGCTGCATGCATGCAAGGGAATGGGGTGGAGTACCGGGATAGCAGCAGACAACTGACAGCTATGTAGGACAACAGGACATGTCCTCCCAATACTAGCTTCCCCAGAGTATGCAGTAGTTCCCTAGGTGACAAGTCTCACCGCAGTATATATGGGGGGGGGCTAACTAACTGGGGAGGTCATAGGTCACATGTATGGATGTCAATGTGGGGGTCCCATACTCACCCCTCAGCCTCACACAGCAAGTCAGCCATAGAAAAACATAAAGAAATGTCTGGCAAAGGCCCACAAATGGGGCCAATGAAGAAATATTCCCATACAGACTTACACAGTGATATCACAGCAGGTCTTGCTGTTGTAGTAAGGCTCTGAAGGGTAAGGTCTGAAACCCAAATGTCTGCCATTACAATCTAACCTGTGGTCTTTAGTGACATACCTGTAGTCTCCAAGACAGCCACAATACTATGCTAAATGGAACCAAAATGTAAAGGGAACATCAGCACAGTCTGTGCAAATGTGGACAGCTGACAGGTGTGCCAACCCACACACCCATGTTCCCATCGAAATGCAGTAACAGTAATGCTTGTAGGCTATCAGAAGCAGAGCCCACATTCCCAGGGCTGTCCCAATCAACTTGATAACTTGTTGCATGTCCACAATATGCAGTGGTCGATGAGCTATGTATACGTGTTGTCAATACTATCAGTATGTGGCCTGCACTTACTCCTGGCTGTCGTGTCTTAGTGGCCTAGGTACAGTACTGTGTTTGACAGGGTCCATGTTCCAAGAACTGCAATGCCAACTATTCTGCATGTCAAATACAGCTATGTTAGGAATTGTACACACTGTCCAGGTGTCAATATATGTTAATGCAGGACAGCTGGACAGGTTAGGGACAGGGAGCCACACATATGGATAGTACACAGCTCAGACTAACCTACAGAGTGCCTAGCATACCCCTCAACTGTACATATTTTTTGCAGCATGTCCAGAGGTTTGCATCAAATTTATGGTCTTTTTATCATGAAATTGTGGTTTTCTGGCAAATCATTGGCAAATCACAAAAGACTAAAGTAAAAAAATAATGACAGATTGTAGTTTCAGACTTCATGCCCTTTAGGAAAATGCATGCTAATGCAAAACCTGTTATTGTATCACCTTTCTAGGTTTGTAAGGCAGTTAACAAAGGTCCCTATATGTAGGCTTTTTCCCCAAAGTACCTATGGCTTTGTCCAGGTGTCTGGCTCTAAAAAGTCGGGTGGTATGGTGCCTAGTAGGACAGGAGGTACCTGAAGGTTAGTGTGCTTCCAGGTTATAAAAGGCTGCCAATTTATTTTGTCAGCACTGACATGTCACTGGCCAACATCCATACCCCTGGAATGACAGGTTATCACAGAAGGAGGACAAGTATGCCTTGTATATCTGTTCTTCTTGTCCTAACATTGCATTTGCTTGCCAACGATTTGCAAAACAAGAAAGGGTCATGTCAAAACAGCAATGGCAGACAGTGGGGAAGCAGATGTCATACCCATAAGAGAAAGCAAGCAAATGCCAGACTTGTCTCCCACCTGTCTATGTTTGGCAGAAAAGTATTAACACCATGTCCCCATGTGTGGGTCTTTGTCTGACTGTCATATATGGGCCTGTCCAGATGTCAGTCTGTGACAGTTTGACAGCTAGGCCAACATGTAGCTCATAATAACATATAGCAACACAAACCATCTGAGGACCACAGCAAATGTAGTGGTGCAACGGTGGACAACCTGCTAAACAGGTACACTCCGAGGTGTGAAGACCACAACCTTGTGTGTGATGTTGCAGCATTTACCTCGCTCACATCAGAATTACAAATGCATAACAGCAGCCACTGTGGGCAAAGGCTGTGACTGGACTATAGAAGGGCAAAGAGATGCACATAAGGAGAAGGGGAACCACTGGCCAGACAAATGGAGAATGTGCACACCAGAATAAATTGTGCAGTAACATAGGCACCATGTAGTGTATGGAGTCAGTACTAAGAAACAAACAAATGCAGATAAAAAGTCCTTCTACAACTCTGGCCAACTTACTTCCAAATCAAACCCTCAGAAATTCTGGACTACAATTAACAGACTTTTGACCCCAGGCCATCCCTCAACACCCAGCCCCTTCCCCAACACATGCCCTCTAGACACAACAATCCTTCTTAACAATCACTTTATCAATACCATTTAGTCACTCATCCCATCAAACTGTAAGACTACTCCCCTGTCTACCCCACCCAACCTACCTAACAATCCTTCTTTCTCCCTACATCCTGTCTCCACCTCCTATATAAGATATCTTCTTTATAAACTCAAACCCTGCTCTTCCTCCACAGATAATCTACCACCTACCTTTCTCAAACTATCTGCAGACACCATAGCCTATCCAGTGTCCATATTGATCAACAGATCTGTACAAGAATCCACTGTTCCCACTCTCTGGAAATCCTTTTTCACCATTCCTCTGTACAAAGGTGGCAATTCTACTGACCCTTCTAACTACTGACTTATAGCCATCCTATCCCCCCTCTCGAAGATTCTTGAAAAATATGTCCACTTTCAACTACTCAACTACCTGCTCCAACATAATCTCCTCAGCCCCACCCAACATGGTTTTCAACCCCATCACAGCACAACTACTGCCCTACTATCCTTTACGCATACCATTGTAGAGGCCCTGGACAAAAATATACTCCTATCCTGTCTCTTCCTTGATCTCTCCAAAGCTTTTGATACAGCCTCCCATCCCCTACTGCTATCTAAACTTTCTAATCATAGCCTATCTACCTCCTCCCTCGCCTGGTTCTCTAGCTACTTAACTTGTAGGAAACAATGAGTAAGATGGCCCTCTTCCACTTCTTTTATACCTGTCCCAACAAGAGTTCCACAGGGCTCCATCTTGGGACCCCTCCTCTTTAACATCTTTACTAATGACCTCCACACATCTTGTAAACAATTGTCCCTCATCCAGTATGCTGATGATTCTACCCTCATCTGTATCTCTGACAGCATCTCTGAACTTCATACTCTTACCCAACAGACCTTCCTCTCTACTGAACAGTGGCTAACCAATAACCTACTGATCCTCAACTCCAAAAAGACCAAACTGTTACTTTTCCTTCCCCACTCTCTCTTTTACCACAAATCCACCTTTACTATCACTTCCTCAAATAACACTACTATCAAACCCGATACTCAAACTAAACTTCTAGCAGTCATCATTAATGACGAACTGAAGTTTAACACACACTTACTACACAGTATAAAAAGACTCACCAGAAACTAGGTCTTGTATATCAAAACAAAAGATACCTAACACCCAATGCTAGACTGTCCCTTGCCCAAGCTTTTCTCCTTCCCTTCCTTCTTTATGCTGCCCCTATATTTACCCATATCCACACTACTACCTTAAACAAACTTCAACAAATATACCATAAGATAGCTAGATTTGTCACTAACTCACCATATAATGCACACCACTGCTTATACCTTACCTCCCTACACTGGCTCGAATTCCCCCACTTATTGCAGCTATATCATCTTCAAATGCTACACTCCCTTCTCTACAAACCTACATTTTGCACTGCCCTCTCTTCTCTCATCTCAATCTATTCTTCTCCTTGTACTTTTTGTACCTCTAATCAACTACTACTACAAACCCACCAACCCAAAAAAACTATTGGCAAATACCTCTACAAATCCTCCATTGCCCAAGCCTGGAACAAACTTCCCAGGGACATCTGTTCCATCATTTACCCATCCCATTTCAAAGAAAAATTCAAGGCACACCTACTAAAATCTAAAATCTGTCCATGCCAAGCCCCAACCTGATAATTTTCCCCATCCACTATGTCATTACCCCCCTTTTTTTTTCAAGTATGACCAAATCATGCCAGTTTTTTTCTCCAGATCTCTGATACCTGCAATAACAAAACAAACCAGTAATGTAAATATGTAAATATGTAATTACACTGCTACCCTGTAAAATAATACAGGTTTACTGCCTTTTAAATTTCTTCTTTTGATTTGTCTAGCATATCTATTGTTGAATCAATTTTGTTCATATTCAACACTGTATAACTTTTCTTTAAGTAATATCATCTGTTACTATAAACTGTGTGTGTAAAAGACCTACTTAGTGATTGTATAACTTCTAGTGTAAATTGTTGTGCTTCATGGAGCTTTTTTCCTTGGGTCTCCACTGAAAATGGGTTTCAGGCCCAGTTGGACTAACCCAGTTAACAAATGTCAATAAATAAATAAATAAATAAATAAACATCACCTTCAAATACACAACACACACCCATGTAAGTGGAGGTCTGCAAGAAAACAAAAACCCAAACAAAGGATACCTCAAAGGCAAAAACACATGAGAACTCCACAAATCTACACACCACAAACCATGCAGACTCCACACACCAGGGTCTTGCAAACACTAAGACCTCACCCTAAACCCCAAACACCTACCCTACACAGATAGGCTTACAGCATTGTCCCTCCACCCCATTCCATACATAATCTGCTAAAGTGACCCCTGTCTGGCATACAAAGCAATCCAGACCCTGCCTTGATGGGACTGTTGCATATCTGGAAGTCAAGGCTCACTCGATCAACCTGTAGGTGCAGCATCAACCTGGTCTGTGAAATCAGTATGGCTTGTTGGTATGACAGACATGTGTCCCACACACTCCCCCATCTACAGAGTACACTCCCTGTCCACATCAAGCCAAGTGCCTCAATACCCCTAGCAATGTGCTCCCTGTATAAGTGCATGGGAAACACAAAATACAGTCCTGTGATTCTACCTGTGTCTCTGATGGACAGGGGCTCTGTATTCTGACATTTCTTAACATGAGCTATACTCTCATCTGCATGGATTATAAGGGCTTCAGGGGCAATACCCTACTAACATCATATCAACCTATCAACCTATACAAAACTGTGCACCACATTACTCTGTACTGCCCTGCTACTGACATATCTGAAAGTCACAGTGCTATGTGGAATGTAGTACACATATAATAGACATTTCTGCACAGTTGAATGCACTCTGTACTCACACCCATACCGCTCAACCTCTGACAGCAAGATATCTGGACAAGGTCATAAAAAAAAGTGGGACAAAGGCCCAATGATAGGCATGTGTTGTAAATATTGCTCTTACAAACTAAGAAAGTTGGTAGAATAATGGGTTTTGCATTAGCAGGAATTGTATGAAGGCTATGAAGGTTATGAAGTCTGAAACATTAATGTCTGTCATTATTTTGTAACATCAATTATTTGCAACTAACTTGCTACAAAAACACAAGTTTATGTAAACTGGATGAAA
>NC_056730.1:118139651-118174651 GCF_019279795.1 Protopterus annectens | reverse complement strand
GTGTGTGCGTGTGTGTGTGTGTGTGTGTGTGTGTGTGTGTGTGTGTGTGTGTGTGTGTGTGTTTGGGTGAGAATTATATCTGAGGGTGTGGGTTATACCATTTTGAGGTGTGTACCACCCAGTACACTTCTTATTGCCCTACTTTACAAGGCCTGCTGATATCATTTTCACTAAAAGTACCTGTATACACTTGTTAGCCCTCCAAGCTCTGTGGCATGTACAATAACTGTGTAATACTATAGTGCAAATAATTAGGTAGAGGTTCTAATATCACTGAGAACTATAGTAGTGTGTGTAAAGCATATCCCCTGTGGCTGTTGTGTATAGGTTATACCATTTTAAGGCCTGTTGACCCCCCCTGCCCATGACATTACTTTAAAGAGCCTGTTAATGGCATCTGCCTCACATACACCATGTAACACTATACAGCCAATACCAGTCATCTGTACAGATGTACATGGAATATCCAGATGTTTGCAGCCTATACATGGTCTGTGCCCCCTAACAATGAACATTCCTGTGATTTTATTGCCATATATGTCACAGTTACCATGGTGACACACATGCCAGTGTCAGACATCGTACCTGATTAACACATCATGCTGCTACAAACTCTATCACTCTATTACTTGTGCAGATTTGTAGGAGCAGTAGATGAGACCAATCGCTATTTCAGGTGGGTTATCCCACCACCCTTGACGGCATTCAAAAGATTACTTGTTGTAAGAGGTTGTGTGTTATGTCCCAGGCATATAATCTATGTGGAGCATGTCATGTGTACGTAGCACTATAGTACATACAAGTGAATACATAGGGTTACTAATATGTCTATTGGCAACTGTGTATGTGTTTCTGTATGCACATCCCCTGTGGCCATCTTTACTGTGTATATGTGATGGCTATACCATCTTGTGTGTGTCTTCCACCCTGTGTACTCCCCCATTGCCAACCTAGTTTCAGCCCATACAGATGTCATCCACCTTACAAGCACAGTCACACAGTTTCTAACACAAAGCCACTGTGGTGCATGCAATGGTCGTATCACTGTGTATTGTACATACATAGATGGGTAGGCCATCTACTTTGAGAAGTGTCAACTCCATGTGCATGTGTGCTTCAATGCATGTCACCATGCAACAGTGTGTGTGTGTGAGTGTGTGTCAGATGGATCTACCATGTTAAGGGCCTCTGAACCACCAATGGCAATCCTAACAGCCTCTGCAATTGTCATCCACTTGAATCATAGTGGCAGACACAGCAACACTACATCACCTCTGTGCTATTTGTTTTATGTATCTAGCACTATCGTTCATAAGACTGTGCAGGTAGGACATGTGCTCAGCCATTCAATAGCTGCCCCATGTACAGAACTATGACTCTGTGTGCAGTACCAGCACGAGAGGCCAGACATGCATATGAGTTAGCAGACACACTTGCTGGTGATTGTCAGGTTATACAGGAATACATACCCCAAACCTGTCATACACAGTACCAGGTATACCCTCATCAACTGCATGAAGGTTGAGTGGATGGGGCAGAAATGGCAGGGGCAACAGGTGCTGATACGTGAATCCGTTGCACTTAAAGTAATGACTAAGCTTGTGAGGGACCTAGTGCCAGTACTCAAGTAACCTCCTCTGTATGTGTGAGCCTGTGGTACTACAGAACACCCAGGTGATATGTATGAAGGCTATCTGGCTGCATCAAGGGTATGTATGCAAGGTCACATTGTCTGCCCCAATTGTCCCTCACACACTGTTGCATGTAAACACACTTGGTTAACATGTACATATACAGCTGTACCTTAACTATGAAAAGGTCACTGTGTTTCCACTCTGTCATACTCATCATTGCTACTGTCAGCAAGCCCACAGCCTGCAGACACACAGACACCTGGAACGCAAACAGAATACAGTACATGGCACTACAGTCAGTCAGCAGTACTAACAGCAATAATGCATCATTGCTAAAAAGGCACCTACACCTCGGTGTGTACTCATAACTATTGCCAGCAGGCAGCACCTTACACAGCATAACATTGCTACACTGTACTATATTCATCCTGTGCATTAGACCCATATGAGCATGTCCCTGCACCGATGGTATGGATAACAGGGATGTGGCACAAGTATCATCACATGCACGGGGTGTGGTGTGGTGTGGTGTGGTATTGCCAGAGGCCTAGGCTGGGCCATATGGTTGACATCATATGTCTGTGTGTATGTCTGGAGGGGTGGTGTTCAACTGGGTCATACAGAGGAGCTGTGCATGTCTGGTGGTGACTGGCCTGTGATAGAGATTAGTGAGTATTTGTATGCACACAATCAAGCCATGTGGATGCCCGACACAGGGCTATGTTGGACAGCTGTGGACCATACATGGCAGTATGTGCAGTTCACCATCTCCCGCCATGGATACGGGAACTGATTCTGCCAGGAGTCTCACTGGCACCACCAGGCCGAAGGACAGATGCAGTACTAATCCCCCAATGGTGACTGCTGTCTGCTGGATCTGCATCCCTGACAGGACTGGCCAGGACCATCTGCCTATGGCCTGCTCTGGTGTGGGTGTGGACAGCACCCTCCCTTTGGTAGTGCTAGTGGTACTGCCACTACAGGACTGTGAATGTGCATGGCCACGTGTGCTTTCAGCTGATCTTGTTGTTGACCTACGTCCACCTGGCCGATGCCTTACTCCCACCACATGCTCAAGCACAGACATTGCACGGTCGAGCAGTTACAATGTCTCACCCCACCGTCTAGCCATGACATCGGCAAAATGAAGTACAGCCTCACAAATGCAGTGGAGGGTGTCACACATAGCAGGAAGCACTGCATTCATGACCCTGAGCATCTGTCTGGTGTTGCAGTCAGTACATGCCTGTGCCTCCATGAGGGACAGTAGCATGCATCTGGTGACACCTGCTGTAACACTTCTGACAAGTGCTTGATGGTTAGCAGTCCTCCATCAAGCACCCCTGTCCATCTGCCTGTGTGTGACCTTGCCTGCTCTCTGGCTAGGGCTAGTCTCTACAGTCACACTTGCCATAGTCACAACACTAGCCTGTTCCATGCCACCACCCTCCAAATATCCATTACCTGTGGCTGCTGGGGACTGGGTTTCTGTGGGCATACTGACTGTGTGCTGGGACATTGTGGTTGAAAGTGGTATACTAAAAGGCACAGATTCAGCCCCCAACAATCCCACCTGTGCCTCACTATGACCACTGTCATCATGAGAGTCTGCTAAGACACTGACATCAGGTTGTGAGGGGGAGAGACACCAACCCCCATGTTCACCTGTGAGGGGAAGACAACATATGTAAAGTAATACCTTGCAGTATAATGTTTACTGATACACACACACACACACACACACACACACACACACACACACACACACACACACACACACACACACACACCCTGGTAAACTCTGGCACAGCTTTGCCACCTATGGGGCCTTCAGACCAGACTTTATGGTAGGTCTAACTGCTGCAATACATCTCTTTAACAGCTACTGTAAGGCCCTCAACAAAGGGTGACAAATCCTACTGTGTGTTGGGCCTATTAGCAGAATGGTAAGTGTGACCAAGACCAAGGCTATTGGAGTGAGCTATACAATGTCAGCAAGTCTATATGCAAGTACTGTAAGAACTGACTTACTGCTATACAGACCAGACACAATGACAAGGTTTAATGATATATGATAATAACTAATGAAGGAACAAAAGAATACTTTATCAATGCAGTACCTACACAGTTTAGACTCACAGAGATTCATTTCAGACAACATTGCAGGACAGTCTGCAATACATACAGGAAACATGTATAGTAGGTGCATAGGTTCATAAGATGATACCATGCTATTGGCCCGGATGCCCTCATAAGCCTAGCACAGACTTTCACTCATGTCCCTTCAAAGTCAGCACCTGTTTCCCCTATCTAGCTGGAGCACACGTGGGATCCCAAGGGTGTCTTTTCCATTTCCCATGCAGTTGACCAGCTTCTTCCTCAAGAGGGCTATACAGGTACTCTGCTAGACATAGGGAGGGAGTGTATTTTACAGACAGTGTATTGTGTGGGGCACTATACTACCCTGCCAACAAGTACTATATATTTGACACACACCAGGTGAGGGCCTTGTGTGTGGGTTGCATGAGTGAGGTTTGTCTTATGGATATGCAGAAATGCCATCAAGGCTGGTTTGTAAATGGCCTTGTATGCCAGAAACAGGTCGCCTATGATCAGTCTGTATGAGACTGAGTACAGGGACAGGGCTTTCAGCCTATCTGTATAGGATAGGTGTTACAGACCCTGGATTTGCCTGGTCAGGAATCTCTGTGGTGTCTGCAACTGCTGCATTTGTTTGGCAAGGTACATGCCAAAGGAGCAATTGTACTCAGTAATGTGTCTGATAAGGGTGAAGTACAGGGATTTTGTGGTCTCCTGGTTCCTTGATGACATACCCATATTTGTGAGGTGGGCCATGTAGACAGCCTTCCATACAGTGGTGCCCACATGGTGGGAAACTGTCAGGTTGATACTAACCTTGGTCCACAAGTGACCTCACACCTGATTGTATGCTCAGTACATTGTTATTACTGTCATAATTAGTGTGGATGACATCTACCACAACAGGGAAAATGATGCATCTCCTGGCATTCAGTTTGAGGCAATGCTTCCGGCACCAGTCATTAATTTGGGTAAGGGCCTCTTGGAAGATGTTCACATCAGTAGGGGAATGTAAGATAGTGGCCAGCTTGCAATCATCTGTAAGCCTGGTCAGCCACAGACCACTGGTTATGTCTTGTAACTCAGAAACATATATCTCAAACAATAGAGGCCCCCAGACCGATCCTTGGGGTACACCATTCTGTAAGAGTCTACTACTAGAGGTGGCTTCCAATACTTTGACTGAGTGGGTACTATCATTGAGAAACTTAGCTACCCATTTGGTAACATACAGGTTGATGCCTAGCTGTGTAGGCTTGGTATCATGGATGCCTGGGGATTATTGTGAGAGTTTTGGGCTAGGTGAAGGTAAGCAGTTTGCACCATCTTCCCCTTGTCTTTGTGTTTGTTGACCACTTCAAAGAAGTTGGCCAGGTTTAACAGGCATAACCTCCCATTGACAATACCACATGGTGTGGGCTTAAGCATTTTGAGTTTGCCGATGTCCCTGTTTATAAGGTCTTTGATATTGCCTTCCATGCTCTTGCAGATCAGGCTAGTTAGGCTGATGTGCATATGATTGTCTGGGTCAGTGGATTCCTCCACCTTTGTGTATAGGGATGACAGTGGCTGTCCTCTGTGCAGATTGGATGACACTGGTGCTCAGGCTTTGGTTGACTACAGTATGTAATGGAGATGAGACCTCATGCCTGAGGTCATATAGGATGCAGCCAGGGCTGGTATCAGGCCTATGGAGACTTCAGTTTGTTGCCTTTGGGAGGGCATTATGGACCTGCTTCCTGATGATGAGGGGAGGGGGGCAAGTGCTGTGCATTTCCATGTTTACCAATGGGGGACAGAGGTTGGCTATATCTATGCCATATGTGGTGTTATTGACCACCACTAAGAGCAGATTTGGGTGTTGCCTCTAGGATTGCAGACATATGTGTGAAAGGCCTAGTGATTAGCCTTGGTGGATGTGTCCAATTTGCATTCAAAGTCACCCTTAGGGTAATTCACCTGTGACCTTATTTGCTTGTTCAGACAAAGGTGACATTGCTTCCAATTTGGCACCTGCTCTTTCTTGGCCCTGTCCTGCAATTATTTCCACCGATCATGGAAATTGTGTATTGCTGCTGTCCACCACAGAGTTTTACCCTATCATGAGGGAGATAATTTGTCCTGTCAGGTATTGCTGAGTCCATACAGCTATGTAGGTGCCCACATATTACTGTGGTGTAGGCTTGGACGCTACTGCTAGTTCTAACTGATGGGATGGTGGCTGTAAAGCTACTTATACTTGCTCTGAGAAGATTTATAGTCAGTTTGGGAAAGTGTTATTTGTTTGACCCTGACAAGGGGGAGCAGGGGAGATAGTGACCTCAACAGTGATGGCTATGTGGTCAGATCTTACCAGGGAGGATGACACTGTAGGAGTGCTACAGTGGGCACAGGATATTTCCACCTGTCGTAGGAGTGTTGGCCAGCTGATCCAATTCATTGACATTGACAAAGCCGAGGAATCTCTGTGCATTCATGTTCAGGTAGAATAGGTCATGCACACTATGGTTGGGTAGGTAAAGTCACCCATGAGCAGGGTAAAAGGTTGAATATTGACAAACTCAAGTGAGTTCAGATAGGTGTAGTGGGTGTCCAGAGTCGTGGTTGGAGGTCTGTAGCTAGCTATGATTTGAGTAGGTGTTTTGTCAACAGTTAACTGCACTTAGGATGTCTCCCATGCATCATACTGTTTGGCCAGCCTGGAGGTGTATAAGTGTGTGATAATGTTTAAAACTCCACCAACTTTGCCTATGCAGCTCTCCATGTGGGGTCTAACAGTATGATGGGATGAGTAACCTGGCAAGGTTAATGTGCTCTCCACAGCTGCAAACCAGGTGTCAGTGACTGCACAAATGTCAGCATCCTCCAGGACAAGGTATACTTGCAATGACATTAGTTTCATGCTAAGACTCCTAGCTCCTGTTATAGCAAGACATCTGGACAAAGGCACACGTCAACGGTGGGCAAAGGCTGGAAAATAGTGACACTTTATAAATCGAGCTGTAGCACACTTACTTGCTAGCAAAGACGGTTTCACATTAACAGGAATACTCCACAGGATATGACATCTGACATTCAAATGTATGCTGTTATGTCATGACTTCAGTCTTTACTGGGTTGCCAGTGATTTGCCAGACAATACACAACTGTATGAGGCATTGACTACAAATATGAGGCAAACCTGTGGTCAGTCTGCAAAACTCTGGACAGTTGAAAGGTATGAACTCAGTATATAACATACAGTTCAACACACACTTCTGCGCCAGTTGTTTAATATGCACATACCCTATTTAAGTCCCTTACATTTGTAAGACAAGCATATGTATCATAGTAGCATTCATAGGTAACATATGAATATTTACAACATCCCAGGTAGCTGGCCTAGCAGTGCCACAGTCAGTATTGGACACTCCAGTAGTAGTCATATATGAGCTGACCTTTGCTGGGGTGACTCAGGGTCCAGAGCTGTAATCTATGTCACTGCAGACAGGGCAAGCAGGAATGGCCATAGGTGCAGGACAGCAACATGTGAGTCCAGCAAGTTTTGTTGAGACCTATTGGTTAACATCCTATTTCATATTATTGCATCCCCCCTTCTGCATTCCATGACATGCTTAATTGACTGACATTCCTGGTATAGTGCTGAAGAGTTTCCTCAGAATAATGCAGATGTTTAGGTTTGTGTAGTTGCAGTCTGTCTTTGTGCAATTGGGTTCAGACCTGTTTTGCATAGGCAGCAACTTGCCTTTTGTAGATAATGCTCATGAGCAGGTGATGGCCTGCGCACCACTTGGTGTCACCCACTTGCTACTTGCATCCAGAGCAGCTGTATTGTCTTTCCATTAGCCAATGCCATAGCAACACAGTGCTATAATTAAGTCCTTCATGTGGGCCTTGCCCCTATTCCTTGCCTGTGAGAAGAACATTATGGAGGTGTGGGGGCTACAGCTTCACAGAAAGTAGGTGGAAATGCCTCTTAGAACAAGAAATGTGGAGACAGCCCAACAAAATGGGGGACAAAGTTCCAGAATTAGGTACAGAGTGTAAGTATGTATTGCTGTTATAAACATAGAAGATTGCTTGATTAACAGGGTTTATCTGGACATGCATATTCTGCATGACTTGATGTCTGAAAGTGATATGTCTATGACATACCTCTCAATTGTCCAGATGTCCACAGAATGCCTAGATGTTTGCCTCTTATGTTTGGTCTGTTCCTTAGACAATTCCTGTTTTTTTTGAGAAATCAGTAGTATAATTTGAGGACTGAAGTCAGTAAATGTTGACATCCATTTGTGTTTCAGATGTCATATCCTTCAGAGATGTTATGTTACAACAAATCATGTAACACCAGCAACTGTTACAGTTTGTAACACCATTATATGAGATATGTCCCTCTTTTCAGCCTCCTGTCCCCCAAGTGTGTCAGGCTTTGTCCAGATATTTTGCAGTAAGAGGTTCAGATGGTATATCATTATTTAGTAACTTCACTCCTGATATCATCCCGGTGACTTAGCAGACTCCCACAAGTGGTATGAGGCAGTGGCCATAAATATGATCCCACACCCTGGACAGTCTGTGGAAATCTGTACAATTGATAGTTATATATGTCTGCCCATTGTTAACAGACTGTCAAGATTGTATAGCAGTATAACGTGTAAATGTTTGTTGGGCTGAGTAGGGAGAGTGGCAGATGTGAGCGTCATAGATCCTTTTCTATCTGACTGTGCATGCTGCTACAGTTGCTGGTGGCCTATCAGGTGTATATGTTAATAGGGCCAGACTGAGAAATGTCCTGTAACACCTCAGGATTCTCAGTAGACTGTGACTTGGACCAGTATATGTCAGGCTAGTGTTTGACTGGCAATCAGGATATGTTTGTTCAAACAGTCATTATACTCCAGAGTTCATTTGGGGTACTGGTATGTCGCTGTGACTGTGGTGCAAATGGTTGTGGGTGGACAATTTCTCACCGATGTCTGCTTTACCCTACAGTTACATCCCTGTAGTGCATGATATATTGGCAAATGTGTGAGTAATTCCCCAGAGCTGATATGGAGTAGTTTTGTGTTAGTCTGACTGTAATTCAAAAGGTGCTGGGTGAAATGGTTGGCAGCTCTCAGTGTTTTTTCCCTTCTGTTACATGACTGCAATCATACCTCTCCACTGTCCAGATTTCTATACACTATCCAGATGCATGGCTCTTATTTTTGATCTGTTCCCCATAACAGTTGTGGGTTTCTGACAAATCACTGAGATGATGTGGTCATTGACATCAGTAAATAATAACCATCATTTATGTTTCAGACCTGAAATCTATCAGAAAATATATGTTAAAACAGACCATGATATTGTAGCAAACTTCTACGCTTATAACAGCCATATTTCAAATATGTCACTATTGTTTACCCTTTATTCCCCTACTTAGTCAGGCTTTTTGCAGATGTTTTAAAATAAAAATAATATATATATATATATATATATATATATATATATATATATATATATAAATAAATATATATATATATATATACACACACACACACACACACACACACACACACACACATACATATATATATGTGTGTGTGTGTGTGTGTGTGTGTGTGTGTGTGTATTATACACACACACATATATATATATATATATATATATATATATATATATATATAAAAGAGTACTAATTCAACAGGTTTTTACCTAATGTTGCATGACCATCCTGCATTTGTAATTCTCACAGCTCATGTAGAGTAATGGTAGCTGCTGTGCCTGGACTGCACAGGATCCTGCATTTAAGGCTTGACAGGGATGTGTATTTTTCCATTATGTTAAATGACTGTAGTGTATAATATGTTTATAAAAGCATTGCAAATGCCCTCAGCTCAGATGGTGTAGAGGTATGTAGCTATGACTGCAGTGCCATTTTGTCATTAATGTTAAATGACCATAATGCATGACATGTTTGTAAAATTATTGCAAGCCCTCCCAGCTCAGATGGTGTATTGGTGTGTTGTAGTGATTGTATTGCACAGTGCCCTGTGTTTGATTCTTGGCAGGGCTGATTATTTTGTTGCTGGGCAAAACAAGGGCTGATGAAGACAGAGTGAATAAAGCACTTTTAAGCAATTATAAGCAGGTTTGCGTGGTTTTGCGTGAAGCTAAGTGATGCTAACAGATGGTTAAGTCCTCTTAGCTTTGCATAGCAGCACTTATTCCTGCTTACACCTGTGCTAATATTAAATAAAGAAAATAAAAAAAGGGTGATAGGAAAGTGGTGAAATGGGGGGAAGCAGGGGGTAAAACATTAGGAAAAGCAGCTAGGAATGTGCAGGATGGGTGTAGGGAAGGACTATAGCTCTACCTTTCTTCTGCAGCAGCAGCTGTGACTGATGTGGCAGATTTGGAATTTACAGCCTCACACCCCATAGGGATGGGTGCTGGCAACATACATTTGTAAAGTAATTTGGTTGTATATTGATTTATGTCACTGGACATGGTAGAGCTATGTAGAGGCAATGATTTTTTTTTTTTGTGGGACAGATGCCATTTTTTTAAGGAGAGAATGGGATGTTGGGAAAGGGCTGTAGGTATGTTTAGGGAGGTAGGCTGGGTAGGATAGGTTGTATTTGTAGACAGACAAGACACACAAGACAGCAGACGGGGTGGTATATGACACATGAGGTCAGTAAACACCTTGAACAGGGAGGGTGTTGGGAATCAGAGGCCCATGAGCCCCAAAATGGATAGAGTGGGACTGAAGTCCCTACCCTTGGGCAGTCACCACTGCACCTTCACAGCCCCAAAGGTAGCTGTGTTGAGGGCTGGACAATAGGAATAGCCTCCCCTCCAGGTGTGCCAGGCAGCCCTCCATCTGGCACAGCCATCCATCCAACTCAGAGTGGATGATGCTGTGCACCATACCCCAGAAAATATTGCAGGTGATGGGCTCTTCTCTGTGCATGGGGGAGATGGGCCCTGTACCCTGAGGTGGTCCCACCCAAGGTGGTGCAGGGCTAGTTTAGGAGGATGTTCCAGGTTGGGTCCCAGACATGCTGGGCCCTGGTGCTACGGCCAGATGAGGCGGGACAGGCAGATCCACTGGCATTGGCCTTCCCAAACATGCTATTGTGCTGTGGTTTTCCAAGAAAGATTGGTTAGTCATGTACAAAACATTTCAAAATTAGTTATAACAGCATGCGTGGGTGTTCCAATTAACCCAAAACAACAGATTTGAAACAGTTGTATAGCAAACAGAACAAATGCATAAATGGAACAACAGTAAGCATTTTAACCACATGCAAGTTACACTGATGGCAACAGACCACCAATAATGGTATTTGAACAAGGTTTGTTAATATGCAACCAATTAAATATATGAACAATAATAGAACATATAACCCAACAATAGGTTTTGAGAACAACATACCCGTAGTATATGAATAATAATTATTGATGCAGATGAGAGGTGGGGGGGGAGAGAAAACAGTCCAGTAACAACTGTATTGGCTTCTATTTTTCATAACAGTACTGCTCAATACTCTACATGTCTGCCTTCACTTAACATCTACCAATGGCCCATAGCTTCTGTAGCACATACATTCCTGTTAGACTGTCTTCCTGTAATGGTATGGGACAGACTTGAAGAACTATGGCTACATTACTATAAGGGACTTGTACATATCAGGGTTACATACTTGACAAAAAAGGGGTACCCTGCACTGATGTTATGTGAGTCTACCAGTGGCATACTTCACCTGAATTCTTATCTGTGTCCAAGGTGATTGGCAGCAGTGACCACTAGCCATGACAGAGTGACACTTGAGCAACATGTATAGAGAATAGTGCATTGTGTATGTACCTACCCTGCTGTCATTTGCAGGCATGGGGTTGGACAGTAGGACAGTTGTACATGGTGTATTGGTATACTCTTCATGCAACTACTATAAACATTTCTTTACCTGTATGACCTGTGGAGAAAATATCTCTTACCACTATCTGACTGTTTCTACAAATATTTAAGATTTCTTGAGTGTATATATGCACACATCTCAGTGCCACTCCCTGGATTCAAACCGTGTCTGGGTGTGCTAAAATGAACAACAAGGCTATTTCACATCACACTGAGCTACTGTGGAACTGCTGTCTCATGTTTGAATGTTTTCTGCCTAATACTATGTGGGTTAAACAGTCTGACCTTGTAATCCTGAGATTTCTGCATGACTGATAGTGTACTGTGTTTTAATCCTTTAAAATGATACAATATGGAAAGCAAAGGTTAACACAAGGAAATGCAACTGGGGACACACTATAATACACTGGACATTACTATTCAAGGTTCAGATCTTAGTGCACAACATATGTCATATTTCATTTATACATTGTTTTATATGTCATATTTCATTTATACATTGTTTTACATCTCCACAATTTACTGTTTTGCATAATAGCTGGTTCTCAAAAGAACCTCAGTTGATTCATGCTGTCAAAGTCATGTTTGCTGTGAAGAAACTGTACACATTCTATTTCTACAACAACATACCAGAGTAAACACAACAATTGGTGGTTTAGGTCTTTATTGTATTTATATGACACAGAGCTTTACTACTGCATATCCTGTAGATCAATATTAGTCTGGCAAACTTTTATTTAATCATTAGACACAGAACACACTACACCTACTGGCAGCAAACAATTTGCTCCTTCTTATTTATTTCACTATATACTACAAGGTAGAGCTGTAGTCACCAGCCTGTTAGCGCAGCCTTGTCAGTCTGTCGGCATGTGTCACACCATTGCTAGCCCTCTTCACTGCAGCTGTAGGGGAAGAAAACAAACATTATGCATGCCTGTCTATCACATACTCAGCCTAGGATTTGGTACAGCTATGGATGAGATATTTACAAACTACTGAAGCATTCTGTGCCCATGCAACTTGAATCCACTGGGCCAAGAGCTCCCTCTTCCTCCACTTTAGGTCAGCATAATGATGCTGTACCTGCTCACCAGTTTTGGGGATTCCAGTAGCACTGGTGAGGTTGTGTGCTAGATGGTCCCAGGCCTTTGCTTTGTACTGAAAGCCCTGGTACTGGCCCTGCAGCAGTCTGTCATCATTATTTTCTATAATGAGGCCAACCATGACCCTGGACTCCTGAATGCCCCAGCGCTGCCCCCAAAAGCGTGCTCCCTCTCCAATGCCTGACATGGTTCCTGCAAAGATCAGGTTACAGCAGGTTATGGCTGTATTCCCACCTGTGCAGTTTAAATAAGGCCATATTCCCACCCTTTGCCATCATTGGACCATTTTGAAAAAAACTAAGCTCAGCTAAGCAGTGCGCAACTCCACTAAGCTAAGTTGAACCCTGCTTAAAGGGGTAATTGCTGAGCACTGCTTAACAGTGCACAAATCTGCTTAGCTGAGCTGACTGTTGCTTAGTATTTATGTCTAAGCAATGCTTAAACTGGCTAAGCATAGCTGAGCATTGCTTAGCATTGTTCAGTTTTCATTTAAAAAAATATCAGAATTGTAGATTATTTCATCATTACTGACATATTACACTTTTCATTTAAAAAAATATCAGAATTGTAGATTATTTTATCATTACTGATATATTATTAAGTCTGTATGATTTGCTTTACATGACGTTCCCCTATGTGCTTTCATTACATTACCTTGGGGTGTGACTATACTGTATGGGACACTTATGTATACATGGGTTATTTCACATCTTATATGCACTCATGCTTCCATTTTGAACCAGCTACATAGCCCTGGGTAACAAATATCAATTACTACATAATTTGACATAACACAATTAATGTTAACAATGCTTTCCCATTTAAAAATAAAGTGCCTATTTTGGTAGTCAAACCATGAACTCCTGCATGCAAATATGGGACTCTAACCACTATGCTATCTCATTGTCAAGGATTTTAGCTATACATTTGTATTTAGCTCCTATGAGATGTTTAAGCAATGCTGAGCAGAGGGCCGTAACATGTAAACCTGCTCAGCTAAGCTTAAACTTAACTTATAGCAGAAAAAAAATAAAAGAACACTTTAATTACATGTACCAGTATTACTTGTAAGTCATATTTGTCAATGCACTACCTGTCATTCTATCAACTGTCTAAGTCTGTGTGGGACATATCAGGATTGAAGTCACTACATAATGGCATACATTTGGGTTTCAGACTTCTAAACCTTCCCTACATGTTATGTTAATACAAGCCCTGTTCCTCTATCAACTTTCTAAGTTTGTAAGGGCAATATTTATGATCTGTCCCTATTCCCCCCCCATCATTTTAGGCCTTGGCCAGTGTTTTGTTCTAAGAGGTTGGGACATGCTAAAGGTGCCATACTGCATGTTTGCATTGCAGAGGGTGTGTGACAGTACCTATCACACACACCCTGCATTGCTTCCGATTTAAATAGCTGCTTTCAGTGTCTGCTGACACTGCCAGCAGTTAGAAAGTGCTGTACAGCACTTTGACAATGCAGAAAGTGTGTGAGTGTACCTGTCACACACCCCTTGCATTGCTTCCAATTTAAACTCCTGTTTTCAATGGCCGCGGACACTGACAGCAGTTAGAATGTGCCAAACGGCACTTTGACAATGCAGGGGGTTTGTGATAGTACCTGTCACAAACCCCCTGCATTACTTCCTATTTACATTTCCTTCTTTCAGTGTCTTCAGATACTGAAAGCACTTAGAAAGTGCCATATGGCACTTTCAGAGTGCAGGGGGTTTGTTGGATGTGCAGGCACTATTAAAGCACAACCCCTGCACTCAGTAGTGTTCGTGTCTGCTTAGCCTTATCAGTAGTGCAACTTCATGAATATGTAAGGTGCACTGCTGTTAAGGCTAAGCTGAAACAGACACCATTCACTCCGTGCAGGAATAATATTATTTCTGCATGGAGTTTATTAAATCCTGGGATTAGAACTTTTTGCTTTACTGTCAGAATCCCTCAAGCTGCTGTCTGCAGTGGAATAATTCTTAGTTCCACTTAAATAAAAGTCTGCTTTTGCGGTGACATTAACATAAAATACCATGGACATTGACATCTTAGTGAAATGTACAAACCTAGCAGGCAACCTAAACTTAAACCCTTCTATGGCTGCACGGTGGCATTCACATACCACATTGAGAAGCAGAGGTGTTATTGGTAACAACAATGTACTTGGAGAAAGCCAGAGAAATGGCAGGCAAGGGGGAACACTGGCAACAAACTTAAAGTCGATGGCATGTAAAATGAATGTGACCATATGAATGACTTGAAGATAATATAGACTAGCAGTAGGAATTAAATAATTAGCAAGTGTTTTACTGCATGAGACCTCTGCCTGTGAATGCAGGAGGCACACAGGAGCAGTGCAGGGGGCATACTACATTAAATATTTTTTTTTCAAATATAAACATGCTGTTTTTAATAATTATGGATAGCAAACTGGAGATACATATGTATAGCTTAATTTGTGATTTGCAGATGTATTATTTGATTAAGAATGTTTATCATACATTTGGACAAGTATACTTGCATAAGGAGTCAAGGGAACTCTCTATCTCTCGTTGTTCCGTATGACACTCCAGGCTGCACAACTAGTCACATTTCCTGCTCAGTGTACGACTGTAGGAAGCAATGAGTTAATGTATGCATTGCATAATGTTTTTTTTTCTTTTTACTTTATCTGGGTTGTTTTTTGTATTGAATATTTACTTCACTACTAGACTTGTTATAATTATCTTATATTCAGCACATTAATCAATAAAACTTGTAAATTGTAGTTTTCATGCAAAATAATGTATTTATTTATTTATTTCAGTTTGATGACCGGGGAGGTCCACTGGGCTCAGGAAGCCCATTTTCAGTGGAGGCCCGGGGAGAAAAGCTCTGCATTACATAGTGTTATTCACAGTTATTCACAGATAAAATCAAAATTAAATGAGGTAAAGAATACAATTAAATATGTTTGTGTTACACAATGTGTTCACAGTTAAAATCAAAGTAAAGAGAAACACAATTGAAATAACAATTCGAGTCAGAGAACAACATAAATTATAAGGTTTCATAAGGGAGTTTTTCTACCTAAGTCCACTCTGAAAATTTCATTTAACTCATAGGGCTAACCCAGTTAAAATAGAAATAAAATAACTTTAGCAATATTATTTGTTTTAGAAGGTATACCCAAATCCAATCACCTGTTTTGTTTAAGTTTCCAAGATCAGAGACAAATCAGTGTATAAACATGATATACAGTAGTACTATACCATTCAAACTGATTACCAAATTCCTGGATGAATAATAAAAAACATTATATTTCAAGACTCCGTTTGAGCCAGCTCCTTATTGTAGTTCTAAAACCCATAATTACACGTCCTGATATTATGAAGAAATCAGCAAAACTAAAGAAAACAGTTAATGAGGATAAATTATATTCTCCTTTATTTTTGGATATGGCAAGGCCCATGCATTCACAGTGAGGAGATTGCACCCTCCACACCCATGCTCATTATATGAACTAACTCTGAGACTGCCAAGTGAAAAAGGAGTACTCTGAGACGTGATAATCTTAGTGCATACAAATCCCCATTTTTCACACACAAGTCTTGTTATTTTAAGACTTGCACATAAAAGTCTCAGAATGCAAAAATGTTACATTCTGGGCCTCTAATTAAGAAAATAGTAAGCATTTTTGGATTTTCCTGCTGTCATGTGTTTTACAAACTTAAAAGGTATGCAGTTTTGCCTTGCCAAAGATCATTTTACTCATCTTGCAACACAGAGGGTTCACAATTATCAGCGTGTGATACTGATGATCCATGGCTTCTGTAGTTTCCAAAAATTATGCCACCTTGTAAAATAAAGATAAAAAAGCACAGGTAAAGTCAAATAAAATAAAGTTCTTCCCTAACCCAATTCAGATATAACTTAGACCAGTGGATGAGGAACTGAAAATGTTTCCCTGTTTAGGCACCTATGTCTCTAGCAGAGAAGCAGAAAGGCACAGCCTGTAAATGTTTGACCACCCTCTCCCAAGCCTACACATACACCTTAAAATAACCATAGAGTATCAAAATTTGCCCGATGCATTAAATAAGCATGGCTAGACTTAAAAAGATTGCCTGCAGTCATTTGCTTAGTAATCACCTCTGAACCTATGAACCTATGAACGCTTGTAAAACAGTAATATATCCAAAGTAGCATTATCAACATCAGACATATGGAAGGAAAATGTGCAGAAGTCACATCAGTTTCAAGGGTACAAAATATGTAGTTAATAAAGCAGGTAAACCATTTTTTGTGAGTAATACCTTTGGTGGCAATTAATATCCACATCGTATTCGGCCCTAGAACACAGTAGCCTACATGGCCACAACTTTCTGTTCTCCATAAATTTCCAACCAGTATAGCAATTCCATTACAATCTTCTTCATCTAATGATCAAATCCCAGCCCCCACTGATCAAATGTGTACAAACACTACACATATTCAGATGGTAGTCTTGAATGCAAAAGATATTAGAATGAAAAACATATTTCAAATCAAGAAACAAAATGAAACAAAATAATGTCTCCTGGCAATGTTCACATTAATAGCACATATAGTTTAAGTTTTTCATATATGTATTTTTATTTTAATATCCTTACCATTCCCATTGCATTCCACATTCGTCAGTTGAGACAGTGACATTTGAGAGAGCTACAAAGAGATGTTCTGTTACTTTGCTTTCTGCATATGAATTGAATGGTATGTCTTTCCTGGTGCTGGAATCTGGACAGTGACCATAAGTATCAACCAATTGAGCGAGGTCTCAAGTACGCCTACTAAAAACCTGCCATTTTTTAAACATCCAAAAGTACCTAGACCCTGATGGCAGCATCCTCAAATAACTGGTATGTCTAAACCTACTATTTCTTTACTTTTACTCATTTTTAAAATGGTTTTTCATATATTAGATAGCTACTAATTTAGAAATGCTCTTTAAACTGTAGTAGGATTTGCTCTGTTAACATAAGCGGCTTGACATACTCTGCTTCCTGTTAAATGGTTGTAATGCTGTTTAAATGACATAATTAACTCTAGTGTTGAACGTAATGCTATAGTCTGTTTTGTTACCTATAACACAGAAATCTACTCCAGACACAGTGGTTCATTGCTTAAAGTGAAGAGATTAACAGTAAAAGTTGAGTTAATTAGTAGAGTCTATGTGAAATAATAGATACTGTTGAAAACGCTATTGACTGAATGCCGTTGAACATTTACTATCAATTTCTATTGAAAACTAGCTGTTTTCTGCTACAGAAAGTGTATGAGTGCTCTGTTTGTATTTTTACTGTTAAATTGCTTCTTGGACCCAAACAGATGGGTTACTTAATTAACTAATCTTATGTTGCTTGAAGAAGGACATGTAACTGCAGCTTGAAGCATGCGGAACCTTTAGGAGATTGTAACAACCAATGTAAACTGCAAAATGTATACTATCTGCACTAACTTCTAAATATGTATGAACTCCTTTTCTAATCTCCTTCCTGGTTTTATTCTATATTTCCTAGGTAGTTCCCTTGCGACATAGCCCCTCTAAGCGCCCAGACTCAAGAAATTCACCTAACCCTGCTGGAGGTTTTTTTTAGAACTACATACAGCTTCTACCAGAGAGCCAAGGTGGTCACACAATATAATTACTTTAATTTGTGGAGGCTGCTGTCTCTGGGTCTAAGGTACATTTGTAGTTCTCCCCTCCCTTACTAGGCTTGTCCTAACCCTGCTCACTGAAAAACACCACGGTGTAACATCCATTAGAATACTTCTTAAAACTACCTTTGTGTAATAACTCCCCACTATTGTTTTAAGCAGTAAGCATACAACTCTTGTAAACTGCAGCATAAATAGCTTATCTCCCAAGACTAATTCTACCCTGTGGGAAAACATAATCCTAAAAAAATTCTTAGTTAAACCACTAGCATTTCAGCTAAAATACTTACCTAGCTGGGCCAAAGCTGATTGGTATGGTATAGCCCCACTCCGTTCGCCCTCGCTACGCTCGGGCTCACTCCGCTCCCCTCCCTGCCTCCTAATCTCACCCGCCCCCACTACATCTACATTTATAGCCATATAGCCACACCCATACCACCTCAATCCAATCACCCTCCTGCTACTTTAATTAACTCCCTTTCTCCCTCACTCACCTTCTGCTACTATTTACACTTATTAGAACTCTCCTGCCTCCCTCTCTGTTCCTCAATAAATCTATAGCGGACTCCCAGACTTATAGCTCCTTACCTCTTCAGACATGTGGTACTCCATTCTCATACCCACCCTACTAGCCCTATACCTCTTAACCCTATATGAATCCCAACCTCTTCTAGGATTCCATGTATCAAATGCTCATACCAACACCCTAGAAACTAAACATACTAACTTCTTTCACATCAGCAGTACAAAGACAACTCTTATGCTATGCTCCTAGTCCCAACACACTAACACCAGTAAAATTAGCCTTAGACTGAAACACTACTGTAAAATAGTAAATAAATTCATGAAATTTATCTCTAAGCTAAGACTTAGTCTGTTACTTGCTGGAGATATACACCCTAACCCGGGCCCTACCAACATAAATAAATACTCTCCCCCTACCTATAACTTAAGCCAAAACCCTACAACACTCCATCCACCCAACTCTCTTCTTACCTGTCATCTCAACATCAGAAGCATCAATAACAAACTGCATGAACTCCATGCTCTCCTTACTGTTCTCGCTCCTGACATACTGTGTCTCTCTGAGACCTGGTTAAAACCCACAACTACTAATAATGAAATACTTCTCCCTGGGTATAACATACACAGGTTGGACCGGGCCTCCAGAAAAGGGGGTGGGGTGGCAGTACTCTATATATCTGACATGATTGTAACTACAGATGTTATACAGCCACCTCAGATTAATAATTCAGAAACCTTAGCTACCAAACTGAAGCTTAATAACAGTAAATGTATCTATATAATCTGCATGTACATTCCCCCAGGTAATAATATAGCCACACTAGAAAACACCCTCCACTATATATCTAATCACTACCCTCAAGAAAACTTACTGCTTGGTGACTTTAATATAGATTGGAATACATGTTCCTCAGAATCTCCTACCTCTCATATTTACTTACATTCTTTCAAGCAAGTTATTAATACTCCAACTAGAATAGGTAAACCTAACCAGAAAGAAAGTATACTCGATTGGGTACTCATTAATAATCACCCTAGCCAGTATACATTTGGTGCCCTCCCTGATAGTGTAAGTGATCACTACCTTACATATATAATCAAACATAAAGCAGGCAATCCAAAACAACCCCTACTTCGACATGTCAGAAATAAAAAAAACTTCGACCTAACCAAATTTCAACAAGAACTTCACTCTTGTAATTGGAATATACTAAAACATCTCCCCCTAGAAGAAGCAGTCTCCTACTTCAACAAAAAATTCATTGAGATCCTTGACTTTCATGCTCCCATCCACTCTAAGAAAACCAAGGCAAAAGCCACACCATGGCTCTCAAAAGAGACTAGGCTTAAAATTAAACTTAGAGATAATGCTTGGGCTTTATGGTGAACTACCAAACTCCCTCGGGATCAAACTGAATACAGGCAACTTAGGAGTGCAACAAAAAAACTAATACTACTTGACAAAAAACAATACTACAGCTAATTACAAACTTCCAATCAACATAACCCTCAAAAGATCTGGGCAGGGCTAAATAATCTTTTATACCCTGGCAAAACTACTACCCCTGTACCAGCCGCCCTCACCGACAACCCCCCAGAAGCAGTTTCAGACAGTTTTAATCATTTTTTTACCAAGACTATCCAAGCCCTAGCCAGTACGCTGCCCCTCAGCCCCCACAGCCCAGATAATTCCACCCCAAAACATTTACCACTATTTAGCTTCCAACCAATTGCAACATAACTTATCTGCACCTTACTTAGAAAACTTAAACCTACCACCCTCTCAGCTTACCAACTTCCAGCTGAATACCTACAAAGGTCAGCTGATGCCATTGCCTATCCAGTCTCATTGCTTATCAACCGTACCTTAAAAGAAGCTAAAATTTCTAATATCTGGAAGATATCCTACATCATTCCTCTCCATAAAGGGGGTAGTTTACTAAACTCTCTAACTACAGGCCCTTAGCCATACTCTCTCCTCTAGCTAAAATAATGGAGAAATGTATTCAAAAACAATTCATGTACCACCTAATAAACAACCATCTCCTGGCAGATACACAGCATGGCTTCAGACCCCACCATAGTACCACTACAGCCCTCTTAGTCTTCTCAAATAGCATAGGCTATTATCGTAACAATAACCATATCTCTTCAGCTCTATTCCTGGACCTGTCCAAAGCTTTTGATATGGTGGATCATGAACTATTAATTCCGCCCTACAATCACTATGTCTAGATCTAAAAGCACTACAATGGTTTGTTTCCTACCTAAGTGGTAGACAACAGGCTGTAATTTGGCAAAATAAACTTTCCACTCTGTTACCTAATACCCTGGGTGTTCCACAAGGCTCTATATTAGGCCCACTACTATTCTCCATTTTTATCAACAATTTGCACATTGTCATACCTAAAGTTAACTGCATCCAATATGCAGATGACTCTACACTTATTTGCTCTGCTACATCCTCTTCAGAGTTACAGCTAATTACCCAGACTACCTTTAACACAATAGAAAACTGGCTCTCCAACCGCCGCTTGATATTAAATCCCAAAAAGACTAAAATGCTAATATTCCTACCAACACAAAGGTCCTGCCCCATAAACATTACAATTAAATCTAAGGATGCACAATCATCTCACCTGACCCATCTACTAAACTTCTAGGGGTCACTATTGACAACAACTTAAAATTTGACCTACACGTCAATTGATCAAAACCATCAATAAAAACCTAGGATCCCTGTATATAATAAAAAAAAATTCTGACTCCCCCAGCCAAGGTAGCCATTGCTCGATCTCACCTTCTCTCTACTCTCCTATATGCATCCCCTCTTCTTCTAAACAACAACAAGACAATTCTAAATAAGATCGCTACCTGTTATAATCACATAGCCAGATTTGCCACTGGGCTCCCCTTTAGGACACATTACTGCATCAACCTAACCCAGCTCGGTTGGCTCGAACTACCTAGTCTACTGCTCTACAACCAACTGATTTTGGCCCACAAAATCATATACAACCCTGAAAACACCCCTGCACTCAAAAACCTAGTCACCCTGTATCACAACTCACGACCACTGCATTCCTCTAACAGAGTCCTCATCCAGACTTACAAAACTAATAACCTACAAAAACCAGGAAATGTCGACAAACCAACCATGAAAGTCAATATCAAACGGACCAAAAGAAGTGCTTCCACTCGTTTAATACATAAAACGAACCAAAAGAAGTTGGTTCGTTTTATGTATTAAACAAGTGGAAGCACTTATTTTGGTCCGTTTGGTATTGACTTTCAAAACTAATAACCTAGCCGGTGACTCTCTCCTTTCTAACTCTCTAGATAGATCTTGGAACCATCTACCATCTGAGATTACTTCACTTTCTTCTATAAATCATTTCAAAGCCAAGCTCAAACAATACCTGGGGTCAAAATGGACCTGCTACTGTACCAAACCAGGCTAATCCATGGACTATCCATAAGGATCACCCTTAGCAACTGCTACTTTTTCCAACCTCACTTGATGTTATCTTATGATTATTTTGTCACTACTCCTCATGATAACTCTTGGCTCCTTGCTAAAAAAAAAAAAAAAAAAAAAAAAAAAAATTTGTTTTGTTTTTTGTACATTGTCTTTTTGTATATTGTCTTTTTCTTGTTTGTTATTGTTGGAGCTTTTCTCCCCGGGCCTCCGCTGAAAATGGACATATATCCAGTCAGACTATCCCGGTTAACAAATGTAAAATAAAAATAAAATAAATAAAGTATCAGGGGCGCAAGTCTCAGGGGAGTAAATTTTATATAGGAATCAGCAGAGGGGTCCAAATAAATTGCATGGATTGCACCTTGTTTCTGGATAGAAATGTATCATTGTGATATACTTTGTTGCAGACAGGATAGTGAGATAAAATACATAAAGCAATAAAGTCCTATAAAAAATTACCTTTATTGAAATAAGTTCATCCCCTAATATCACAGATAAACTTGTATGAAACTTCTCTGAAATAAAATGCTATGCTATCTTTAAACTGGCATATCAAAGACTATTTGAGAATCTCTTGAGTGTGACAGAAGAATTGTTACTCAATTCTGATTTGGCATCCAGTTTCCTGTGGCATCTTTGATCAACCCATTGGAATAAATTTTTCATATTTCCTAGTCCTCCACAACTGTACAATGAAAATTCAAAGGAAATCTCAAATGATATGCTTTTGACTGAGCACATTTACCCAAACATACAACTGCTGCAAACATATTTTGTTGTGGTGCTGAAGTCTACATTCACACTGTGACCAAAGTTTAAATAGCTAATACAAAGGAGTTATCTATTCTGATAAAAAATCCTCTACTGAAAATTAATGGAAGGGTACAGGTGCTTTATTAAAATTCATAAATTAACCATCACACAAAAAGAAACAATGAAATAAAAAACTACAAATTAAATTGTGCATTCCAATAAAACTACCATGAAACTCGTCAAACATAAAAATCCAGCACTTTATCCATTTCAAATAGTACACAACCATTTCAGAATCTAGTTTAGCCCTTCCTCACTGATTCATTCCTTATTATACACCATTTTTACATTATCTAAATACGTTGAACAAAAATCCTATTTTTTTAACAATCTCACTCTCACTTAGATTATCATTAAATGACATTTAATAAAGATACATCACAAAAATACATAATAACAATTTTATCAGTTAACGAATTTTGAAAACCATAAATTCTTCCACAATAAAAGGCTTGATAATTTCTTCAACTCTAATATTCTTTGTGAACAAATTCTATCTTCCTTTGCCTTATAGCTCATTTCAGTCTTCACCAGAAGTTACCTATTTGGCAACCTCAAATGAAGTTCAATATAACCATCTCACATCTTGTTTAATTGCTTCAATGTAAAATAAACTCTTCAACGTCTCTATCCACAGCAAATCAACTTTGAACTTTACAATATCTTTTTTACTTCTTCCTCCCACCATGTCATCTATGTTTGATCTTTGCTAAAAACACAGAAGAACACAGGTATGACCAAGGTTTCCAGTTTCAATTGAAGTTTTAATGTTAAAATATAAGCACTTTCACTGGAAAATCTGCTTCATAAGATGCTAATAAATAAAACTGAAATGTGCTTCTTTTTATACAACCTCTAGCAAGCACTAGTAGCCACATAATACAGATTAGGTAAAAATAATTAACATCATAGGGTGTAACTTGAGCTTACTACCCTACTGAATGAAAGAAATGCATGCAAGCATGCACTGCTATCAATGAGACACATGAAAAATATGTAAAAAATTCACATTCATATATAGGGTGTAACTTGAGCTTACTACCCTACTGAATGAAAGAAATGCATGCAAGCATGCACTGCTATCAATGAGACACATGAAAAATATGTAAAAAATTCACATTCATATATATATATATTTATATATAATACACAGTCTTTTAAATGCAACTTTAGATATAACATTTATATATTTGTAAAAGTGCATATATAAAAATATACATAAAGAATTACATATATAAGTAAGCACACATTATTAGTGAGGCATTTAAATGAAAAAAGAGAAAAAAAAAGAGTAAAAAAATATCTAAACAGAGGTCTGGATTTAATTGTTAACACAGCTAGCTTTGAACATCCAGACCAAAACAGTGTGTTTCACTTTCAGGTGCAATCCACGTGTGACAGCCAACACATAGTTTATTTAGCTCATTGCCTTAAATGTAAAACATTCTATGTAGGCAAAACAGACAGACCCTTCAAAGAAAGGATTTGAGAACATATTTACTATATCAGTAGGAGAAATAAAGTTAGTGCTTTGGCCAAGCATGTTATTGGCACTAACTCTGAACACACCTTTAAGTTTATGGCCATAGGGAGAATTTTTGAAAGCATCGGGGGTGGAAGACATACGTAATATGACTGAGCAGTTAGAGGCCAGGTGGATTATTAGACTTGGGGAAGATTCAGGGCATGTTTTAAATGAATATGTGCCACTTAAACCCAAGCTTAAATCCAGACCCATGTTTAGATATTTTTTTCTCTTTTTTTTTTATTTTTTTTCTCTTTTTTCTTTCTAAATGTCTCACTAATAAAGTGTGTTTACTTATATGTGTAATTTTTGCTTGTACATTTTATATATACAGTTTTACAAATATATAAATGTTATATCTAAAGTTGCATTTAAAAGACTGTGTATTACATATGTGTTTACACACACACACACACACACACACACACACACATATATATATATATACATACATATATATATATATATATATATATATATATATATATATATATATATATATATATATACATACATATATATATATATATATATATGTGTGTGTGTGTGTGCGTGTGAATTTTTTACATATTTTTCATAAGTGTCTTCAATTGATACCAGTGCATGCTTGCATGCATTTCTTTCATTTAGTATGGTTGTAAGCTCAAGTTACACCCTATGATGTTAATTGTTTTATCTAATCTGTATCATGTGACTACTAGTGCTTGCTAGAGGTTGTATAAAAAGAAGCACATTTCAGTTGTATTTATTAACATCTGCTGAAGCAGATATTCCTGCAAAGGTGCTTATGTTTTAACATCAAAACTTCAATTGAAACTGGAAACTTTGATCGTACTTGAGTTCTGCTGTGTTTTTATCATTACTTGCTTTTGGATTCATTCAGAACTCAGGAACTTGTGTGGGCTAGTGACTGTTTTTGTGGTTTTATATGTTTGCCCTTGTTTTTGCTATTTTTTTCCACAGTAGAAGTGTAGTTTACTGTCCTCAAATTGCATAGTAGTTTTCATACCTCTTAAGCTTATTTCACTGTCGTTCTGAATAAAATCCTGGAAAATGTCTTCTCAAATGATTATCTAACAGAAATTTGTATAACTGAATAGTAAATCAGTATCAACCCTTAAATGCAGTGAACTAGAAAAGCTCTAAATGACAACATGCTCATATTGTCATTTTTGTGTATAAGGTCACTCTCAGTTATAAAGAAAATGCTTGCAACAGAGTCCTAGTTTAGATGACCCCTCTGTATTCTTATTATATTTATTTCATTTTATGTAGTTTAAATTCAATTTTCTTACTGCAAAAAAAAAAAAAAAAAGAAAGAAAAAGAAAAGAACATACACATGTACTTTAGACCTTATCATAAACTGTTTTGTGCTTTCCTGTGTAACAGTTTGGCAGGAAAAGCTTTATTTGATTTATATTATAATTGTTACCATTAATTTTTATTGTTTGCATTGTGACATCTGGCTATATCTCACCAGACTGACAACTATTAATGTGACATCCCTTACTATCCTAAGTCAGCAACTAAGAAGCTTCCATCATCACTACTGACTCCAATATGAGACTGTCACTTAAACAAAAGTAATAGTTCACAATTTTCTCCAAAGAGCACACTCTATTTTTCTAGGACTGGACTATATACCCATGTCCACCCAAATGTATTTTCTTATTACATACCATACTTTAGATTGAAGTGTCCAAGTTTAAGACCTCTGATACACTCACACACAAATTCTCACACACCCAAACACTTCTGAGAAAGCCTGACACAGCTTTTCAGCTGTGTCTCTTACCCAAAATAAATACAGAAATGCTGCCACCAATCACAGGGTCTTCATGCCCTTCAAAAAGGTGCATCCAATTATGAAAATTAATTATCAAAATAAATTATAGCTATGACCAGAACAGCCAGGCCTCGTGGTGACCTGGGGAGTATCAAACAGATAGAAGTACTCTCTAATCTCCAAAGAATTAATGCACAGGTAGAAACACTCTCTAATCTTTAAAGAAAAACACTGGTTTCCAGCCACAATGTAAAATAATGGAAAACATTTAATAATAAGTAAAAATGATTACAAAATTGAAAATCAATAATTCTCAATAAATATCAGAATTCAGTCATCAGAAATGTAAATCAAACTGCAAATTAGGATCTAAGTAAATAAATAATGTTCATGATATACTCTAAGATATAACAGCAAGGCCAAAGCAAGCTTACAGTTTTCTTGGTGAATTCTCTTTTTCTTGGTGTTCACTGATTGCTCGGTACTTGACAAACTGCACAGCTTCACAGACTCAGAAAGTCTTCTTCAGCAGTCTCAGGTGTCTAATTTTAAAATATAACAGTCAGCTGTAAAAAAGATTATTTTTCTGACAATCAGTTGTTTAAAGCATATCCTAGCAATAATGAACATTCCAATGACATCACTCACTGTTCAGCTGATTCCCCACAGTTTGTACTTTAGAATGTCCCTCTCAAACATGTGCAGTTAGAAGTGTATCAAGGCAGTGACAGATTCTTTAAGTATTCTGTTTAAACAGGCCCCCAGATTCAGCAAACTTCCATGCAAGAACAGCTTATTCTTGCATGGAAGGGACCGTTCCCATGCAGCATGGCAGCATGCCATGCATATTCATGAAGGCGTGCTGCTGTGCTCTAACATGGACATGGTTCTGTGTGCAAGTGCAGTAGGTGTGTCCGAGAGCAGTGTACTCACAATTCACATGCCCCCTGCACCCCAGAATTGCCATTCAGCAATTCAAAATGAAAGAGGATGCATACCTCTTGACCTCATAGAGCACAACAGATGGAGAAATTTTGGGGGGACAAATAGGGACACAGATTTTAAATATAGCCCATACAAACTTAGAAAGTTGATAGAATAACAGGTTTTGCATTAGCATGACTTTACCCCGATGTGGAGTCTGAAATGAACTATCTGTCAGTAGTCAACTCACTCTACTGCTTAACCTGTCATTCCAGTAAAATGAGAAAAAAATGAAATTACATATATATTTTTGGGGGGCCACAACAAAGTTTAAGAGTAAATGAGCAGGTGTGTGCTTTGTGCACTTGTGCTTAGCATAGCTTAAATATCTGAAGGAGATAAATAGGAAAATATCAGCAAACAAGTAATCTGAAATAGTGTAGCAGTTATAGCTGCAGCTTTGCATATAGCTATTCACAGTTTGAATCCCAATGAAGTCTTTTCACTTTTACATGTGAAAGCAGTTGTAAAAGTCATACGTTGTAATAAATGAGGTAGTAAATAATATGTATCACCCAGGGTATTGTAGCAGAACCAAAAATAAGGTGTCAGTCCAGAAAAGATGTGAAATCACCATATAAACAAAATATAATGAAAGAACATAGGGGGATGTCAGGGAAGGTAAACAAAAGTTTAATATGTCAGGAATGATGAATCAATCACATAAAGCTGATAGTCTATAAAAAAAAAACTTAAGCAATGCTAAGCATTGCACAGCTATGCTTACCAGGTCTAAGCATTGCCGAAATATGAATGCAAAGCAATGAGTAGCCCAGCTAAGTGGACTTGCCTAATGGTAAGCAGTGCTGAACCTGCCCCTTTACGCACTGCCCTAGCTAAGCATGTTTGCCCATAGCTTAGCTTAGCTCAGCATATTCAAAACCATTCAATCACGGCAAAGGGTGGGAAATTGGCTGTATTTAAACCTCACAAGTGGGAATGCAGCTCATAACTGGTTGTAGCTCCCCACTGTAGGCAGTATGGCTGGTGTTGGAGAGGGTATGTGCTTTCAGGTGCAGAGCTGGGGTATACAGGAGTCCAAGGTCATGATAGGACTCCTTGTTAAAAACCATGATGTGAGACTGCGGCAAGACCAGTACCAGGGCTCCCAATACAAAGCAAAGGCCTGGGAAAGTCTCACCTGCAATCTCACCAGTGCTACTGGCATCCCTCAGACTGGTGAGCAAGTCCAACATCACTATGCTGACTTGAAGCAGAGGAAGAGGGAGCTCTTGGACCAGTGGGTCCAAGAAGCATGGCAGAGGAATGATGTCCCAGGCATGTGTAAGTATTCATATCAATAACTGTTTACCAAAGTCCAGCCTGTGTATGTGATGGATAGGTATGCATAAATGCTTCTTTATCTTCTTTACAGCTCCAGCTGAGTGGGCTGCAAGCCAGGAAGCCCATGCAAGCAGGTTGCAAAGGCTGCATTGCAAGGCTGGTGAGTAACAATCTAGCTTGTAGTATTCATACCAAATAAATATAAAGGAGTAGAATGTCACCTTGCAGTATTAAAAATGGGTATGGTTTGTACCTAATAAGCCAGACAATATTACAGTAATAGTCTCATATAGAGTAAATATAAATAAAACTGTAACGGCCTGTCAATAAAATTCAAAACCCTGGAGTGGTTGTGTTTACTCTGGTATTCAAACACCAATAACAACAAATCCGTTTGATAATGCACCAAAAAAATGACTAATAAAACTTCAAAGGTGCCAATATGAGCAAGTAGCTACAGCATAACTCCAACACATGAAACAAAATGCTCACAAAGAGTATGTTACTCCAGTCTTTTTATTGTTAAGCGCTTTCTTCCCCAGTATACACCTTGGGGACTTCCTCAGAACAAGAAACAGAAGAAATTACATTGCTCCAAGTCAACACCCTTTATATGCAATGAAACAATCAGTTTATCAATTATTCTTCAACAATTTTAAAGATATAGACACTAAAACTCTAAAATCCTTTGTACTTTAAATATACACACAAAAAACTTTAGAAAATGTTAAACTTTACATTATTTAAAATAATATATTATACAAAATACAATAAAAATTCAGATGTTTAAAGCTCTTTTTCTTAGAACAGGAACCAGGGAAATATGGTCGTTTAACCCTGGTTCAACAGTGGCATTTAATCTAATAATCCAATAAAACTCTCAAAGGTCAACTGAAAGCTCCCACCAACCACCTCTAAAATTCCATGGGACAACTTCTAAAATGCCAAACTTAAATCTTGTATCTCCCTCACATGCTAGTGTGTGCCTATACAATGCATTATTTACATTCCCCTTATTAATGGCATAAAGTTGTTCATATATTCTGGTCTTAAAATTCCTTTCCGTTTTGCCAATATAGTAATAAGCACGTGTTTGGCAAACTGAAATATATATAACGCCTCTCGTGTTACAATTACCTTATATACAGGAATGCCCCTACCATGCCCAGCTATCAAGGCCACGTCACTATAATGTAGGGGCATTGATTGCAATTACCACATTTAGTAGTTCCTTTGATGAACATAGTCTTATTAAGGAAAGTATGCTCTGTCAAATATTTTTCTGGAGCATTTCTCCCCAGGCCTCTGCTGAAAACAGGATCTGTGGAACCTAGTCGGACTTTCCCGATCAACAAATGTTAAATAAATTTAAAAAAAAAAATTTAAAATTCCTCCCAGCTTTGTAAATAAAGCTTTGTGTCTCACCAAGTGTGTGAAAAATATCAAAGTTTCCTTTGAATATATGCCGATTCTTCTTTATAATGTCCCTCAATGCACGTTAACCTAAACCATAAGGGATGACCATACTAGTGTCAAAATTGACCCTATCAGTATACTGACTGCCCATTTTTTGAATGGTCACACCACTTCCGGTGTAATACCCACTGTGGTTCCATATATGCATGTGTTCTGTTTGCTATGCAAATGTTCCAAATCTGTTGTTTTGGGTTAAAGGGAATACTCATGCATGCTGTTATAACTAACCTGGAATGTGTTTACCATTATTAACCAACACATGTTCTAAAACTGCAACACCATAGCATGTCTGGGAAGACCGATCCCAGTGGATCTGCCTCTCCTGCCTCATCTGGCCTTGGCCCCAGCCCCAGCATGTCTGGGACCAACCTCAGGACCTCCTCATCCGCTAGTCCTGCACCACCCTTGGGTGGAACCACCTCAGGGAATGGGGCTCATCCCCCCCATGGGGCATGGGCACGGACAGGATCCTGTCACCCGAAGCCAGGTCCAGGGCCTGGCCTGTAGTGAGCTCTGTAAAGATTGTGATATAAATATATATATATATATATATATATATATATATATATATATATATATATATATATATATATTTTTTTTTTCTATTTTATTTTTATTTTACATTTGTTGGCCGGGATAGTCCGACTGGATGCATGTCCATTTTCAGCAGAGGCCCGGGGAGAAAAGCTCCAAGGGTAAGCAGATACAGCATTACATAATACCAGCATTACATATTACAAACAGACTATTTACAGAGATTACATAAGTAAACAAGTTAAACAAGTTCCACAGGTTACAGTTAATCCTGAGCGCAAGTCAGGATTAAATTAAATTACACAGTAAACTGGTTAACAGACTTTTACACATTCTAGAGAGAGTTAGCCAGGCTTGATACATTGACATAGCCAGTTAAGTGACAAATGTTGTTTGAGTCTAGTTTTAAATTGACCTATGGTGGAAAGTAAGGTAATATCAGTTGGAAGAGAGTTCCAGGATCTACTTACAGAGAGAGTCACCGGCTGTGTTATTAATTTTGCTTGTCTGAATTATTAGTTTGTTAGAGGATCGAAGCAGTCTAGGACTGTTATAAGGGGTGATAATATTTTTAAGTGCAGGAGTTTTGTCTGGATTATAGAGGATTTTATATGCCATAATCAGTTGGTTATACTGGATTAGGCTGGGTAGTTCAAGCCACCCAAGCTGATTTAGATTGATGCAATGATGTGTCCTAAAAGGCAGCCCAATGGCAAACCTGGCAATGTGGTTGTAGCAAATTGAGAGTTTATTAAGGACGGTCTTGTTTAAATTCGAGATTAGTGTGGATGCATACAGAAGGGTTGAAAAAGGTGAAAGCGAGCTATGGCAATTTTAGCTGGAGGGGTTAGGAAGACGTTTATTCTGTAAAGTGACCCTAGTTTTTTATTAATGGTTTTGATAGTTTGGTTAACATGTAGGGTGAATTTTAGACTATTGTCTATGATGACAACTAATAGTTTTGTAGTGGGGCCAGGGGAGATTATTGTGCCATCATTTGAATTTATGGTAAAGGTGAAAGCGGTAGACCTACGTGTTGGTGAAAATAACAGCATTTTAGTTTTTTGGGGGATTTAGGATCAGACGATATTCAGAATGCCAGTTTTCTATTGTATTAAAGGTGGTCTGGGTAGCTGACCATAACTCTACTAGAGATATGACTGAGCAAATCAGAGTAGAGTCATCAGCATATTGGATACAGCTGACTTTTGGGATGACAGTATAAAGGTTGTTAATGAAGATGGAGAACAGCAAGGGCCCTAGTATAGAGCCTTGTGGTACTCCAAGGGTGTTAGGTAGAAGGTTAGAGAGTTTGTTCTGCCAGAGGACAGCCTGCTGTCGATCATTCAGGTATGATTAAAACCATTGAAGGGCTCTAGTATCTAGACAGAATGTTTGCAGGGTGTGGATTAAAAGTTGGTGATCAACCATATCGAATGCCTTGGAAAGATCCAAGAAGAGGGCTGAGGCTATATAATTATTATTGCGATTATGGTTTATGGTGTTGGTAAAGGCTAGGAGGGCTGAAGTAGTGCTGTGATGAGGATGGAAGCCATGCTGCGTGTCTGCCATAAGGTGATTCTGGATTAGGTGGTGCATGAGTTGTCTATGAATACATTTTTCCATAATCTTTGCAAGTGGAGAGGGTATAGCTATTGGCCTATCATTGGAGAATTCAGTAGAGCTGCCTCCTTTGCGAAGTGGGATTACATAGGATATTTTCCAGATGGTGGGAATTTTAGCTTCTACTATGGTTCGAATGATTAGTATTGAGATGGGGTAAGCAATAGCATCAGCTGATTTTTGTAGGTACTCGGCAGGGAGTTGATCAACAGAAAGTGTAGTGGGTTTTAATTTTTTGATCAAGGTACAGATAAGTGAAGTGGCAACTGGTTGGAAGCTGAACATGAGTAGGTTTCTACGGGTGCTACTTTCAGGACCAGGGGAGCTAGGAGGTAGTTGGCTAGCTAGAGCTTGAATTGTCTCAGTAAAGAATCGGTTAAAACTGTCAGAAACATCTTCAGGGGTTTTATCAATAGTAGCAGCAGGGATTGGGGTTGAAGTTTGTCTGGGATGTAGTAGATTATTTAAACCTGCCCAAAACTTCTCAGGGTTATTTTGATTTACTGTCTGTAAATTACAGTAGTATTGTTTCTTGTCTTGTAAAACTGATTTTTTTGATTTCGTTGCTGGATTGCCTGTATTTAATGTGATCTTGAGGGTCTTTAGAAGAATGCCATAAAGCCCATGCTTTGTTTCTAAGGGTAATTTTGAGTTTAGACTCTTTAGAAAGCCATGGCACAGTTTTTGCCTTGGTTCTCTTTGAACGAACAGGTGCATGCAAATCAAAGATCTCAAGGAATTTGTTGTTAAAGTATGCTACTGCTTCCTCTAAGGGGAGCTGTTTTAGAATAGACCAATTACATTAGTTTAGTTCTTGTTGGAATTTGGCAAGGTCAAAGTTTTTATTGTTTCTAACCTTTCTGAGTAAGGGATGGTTGGAATTAATGGTTTTGTGCTTAATTACATATATGAGAAAGTGATCGCTTAGGCCATCAAGGAGGGTACAAGAGGTGTACAGTTGGGGGGTGACTATTTATGAGTACCCAGTCAAGTATACTTTCTTTTTGGTTGGGTTTACCTATCCTGGTAGGGGTGGATATAATTTGTGTAAATGCATGCAGGTTAATATCGGTGGTTGGGGATTCTGAGGAATAGGTGCCCCAGTCTATGTTAAAGTCTCCAAGTAGCAGGGTTTCTTGGGGGTAGTGACATGATAGCCAGTGCAGGATATCTTCAAGTGTAGATATACTGTTACCTGGGGGAATGTACATACAGATGATATTAATGCATTTATTTTTATTAAGTTGCAATTTGGTGGCAAGAATCTCCGAGTTATTAATCTGAGGTGGTTGTATTACATCTATGGTGACATTCAACTCAGATTTATAGATTTATAGAGTACAGCTACCCCACCCCCCTTACTCGAAGCATGATCCAGCCTGTGTGTGTTGTACCCAGGTGGTACCACTTCATTGTCTTTAGTGTTAGGTTTTAACCAGGTTTCAGATAAACAGAGAATCTCGGGGGAGTGGACATCCATAAGTGCATGCAATTCATATACCTTGTTATTAATGCTTCTAATATTGAGATGACAAGCTAGGAGAGAGTAAGTTGGCCTATTAATTGTAGGTTTGTAGCTTAGATTGCAAGTAGAGGGGGTATGTGTATCTGAAGTGGGTGGGCCAGGGTTGGGGTGAATATCACCACCAAGTATTAGGTTGAGTCTATACTTAGTGATGAACTTCAGGAATTTGTTTATTAGTTTGTGGTAGTGTTTGGATCTAGAGCTAATGTGCCTGGGGTTGAGATGTTGATAGACTGAACAAGATGTTGGATAGGATCTGGTACTGTAAGTATGGTTGAAGGTGGAAGGATTTACAGCTGGGGTGATAGTATGGCCTTTTGGGACTTGAAATCCCATGAGAAACTGGTTTTCATACAAGGTAAGGAGGTATGGTGCGAACAAGAGGGGTAGTAAAGAGGAGTATATCATTATCTGTGATTCAGCTAGTGAGTTAAAGAACTGTTTTACCTGGTGGCGCAACACCAGAAGATAGAGTGGTGAGGAAACGGTACTGGAAGGGGGATGGGAGAATGCCAGATGAAAGCTAATAGGTGCTATTAAAATGTAGGTAGAAGAATGGGGGTGGGTGGAATTATCCCAGATGAAAGCAGATAGGATCTAGAAAGTACTATAAATTTAGAGGTACTGGGGCGGGAGGAAATTGGGGGCAGGGAGGGGAGCAAAGAGAGCCCGAGCGTAGCGAGGGCAAATGTAGCGGGGCTATTGCAGTGTACAAGGTTTCCTAAGGTGTCCTAAAGCTATAAGGTAAGTATTATAGCTCTTAATGTAAGAGTCAATTTACTTAAGTTACAGGGGAAGGAGGCAAACACTCAAGTAGAAAAAAGAGCCCTATGGCTGACCAATATGGTGACCTGCTTAATTACACAGCACTGTAAGTGAAAGCTTAACAAATGCTTTTTGTGCACAACCTACTCTGTTTAAATGCTGAGATAAACTGATTGCAGTCCTGTAGACACCGTTTTGTAGGGAACTGTAGAGTTCAATCTGTTTAAATGCTGAGAGAAACTGATTGCAG
>NC_056730.1:118119651-118137151 GCF_019279795.1 Protopterus annectens | reverse complement strand
AATCCCTGTTTGCCAACTTCATTGGCATAACCTGGAATTCGTTGCCAAACTATATAACCCTACAATCCTCCAAAAGTTTCTTCAAAAAAAAAAAACTCAAACAATATCTCAAAGTGAATTGGCTATGCCCATGTACCATCCCTGATTAAGTTGTAAACTAAAAGCATATTCTGCGATTATCATAACTTGTAACTACATCACCAAGTTCTGCTTCCAGTCTGATGTCTCTTACTTTTAATTGCCTGTCCATGACAATTGTGAGTCCCTACTAGGGAACGCTACTAACCCATTGTATATAATCACTTTGTTTTTATAATTGTTTGCTAACTAATTGTTTGTGTAATCTATGTAAGTTTGTCTTTGTGGAGCTTTTCTCCCCGGGCCTCTGCTAAAAATGGACATGTATCCAGTCGGACTATCCCGGTAAACAAATGTAAAATAATAAAATAATAAAATACATATATATATATATATATATATATATATATATATATATATATATATATATATATATATATATATATATATATATATATATATATATATATATATATATATAAATATATTACAGCTACAAACACATGCAATCTGAGGGTCATGCTGCTGCACCCTAGAAGTCTAAATCTGAAAAAGCACTCACTGGAAGTATTCCTTAAAATGGGGAATAATGACATATGTGCTGTAACACAGACCTGGTTAATGGCATCAGGAAGCATCCCTGCACTACCAGCCTATAACTCATTCCACACCTTCTGGCTGCAGAACTTGGACTGAAGCTCCAAAAGTGGTGGTATTTCCATATTCATAAAGGATGCACACTCCTCCAGAGTGGTAGACCAACATTATGCATGACAGATCCTTCAGGTGTAGCTAGCACTGTTTCTCTTGAAATCTGTGTATTTCTGGCAAATAGCTGAGAATTGAAGTCATCAAGTAATGACAAACTCATGAGTTTATGACTCCACATCCTTAAGAATATGCAAGGTAATGCAAAATGTATTATTCTACAAACTTCCTAAGTTTGTAACAGGAATATTTAAAGTCCTGCACTATTTATCCCCCATCATTTTAGGCTTTGTCCAGATGTGATGCTCTAAGAGGTTGCAAGGTAGGATCACAGCTCAGGAGCCTGACTCACCTTGGGAAAGGACAGCTCACATATGACAACCGCTGGGGTTTCTGTCAAACAGTTGTGACTGTGCCACTGCTGGGCCAGTTAATGGGATGTTGTCCATATCCATATGTTACCTGTGAATGTGGGTATGATACATGTTTGTCTTGTAAATCTAAGAGACCTATATAGGGCATGTACGTAGTAAAGTACTGTTGCAGACATGTGTTGAACTGCATGTGATATATTGAATTAATAACATTCAACTGTACAGTGTTCTGCTGCACAATAAGCACATTTGTGACTGATATCTGTAGTCACATACGCATATCCCTGTGTTATGTCAGCCAAACCACGGGCAGGTATGTGAGTAATGACAATGTAACATAATAGCCTACTTATGACTGTTGGACATATTACAGGTTATCAAAGTGACGTCAAAGCCTACTATGCAATCAACTTACTAATGTATGGTGCAGCTATATTAATGCAGTATCAATAATGATGTCCCTTTTGTCACCCATTTATGTGTGCCATTGTTCAGACATCCTGCTATAACAGGTTGAGAAGTATGCTTGAGCAGCACGACTGTAAATACAGTGTGCCATACTAACATAGAACAGAAATGTATACCAGGTATCCCATGAGCACATGTACATATGTGTATGTTCAGCTGGAAGGCACAAAACTAATAACATGGGTTTCAAGCAGTCAGGTACATAGGTTGTGCATGTTGCACATGTGTGTAATATCAGTGTCAGTGCATACAATAGACATAAATGTGTACAGCTACTGGTTGTTGCATTTTCCTGACACTGATATGGGTACTAGAGTAGGCATGATTATCAGGTAGTAATCGGAGAAGTGTCCAACTGTGTTATGACCCTCTGTCCATGCCTACCACTAACAGCTATATCAACACTTATATACAGTGGATATCACAAGTGTACACACCCCTGTTGGAATGCCGGGTTTGTATGCTGTATGACAATGATACCACAGAAAATCATTTCATAATGTTTCTCATCTTGAATGTGACCCCTAACCTGTACAATTCCATTGAAAAACAAACAAAGGTGTTTCTAGGAAGGTGAGCAACTATTGCCAAGTGAATATGTGACATGATGTTAGAATCCAAACCAAAACAAATTAATGCTGTAACCATCTCAAGAGGTACATACTCAACATATCAGTTTAAGGGTGTGCACACTCATTCAAATGGCTTATTGTACTGATTATTATTTCCATATGTTTTCACAGACCAGATTGTTATGTTTTCAATTGAATTGTACAGGCTATAGGTCACATTAAAGGTGGGAATTGTTTTGAAATGAGTTATTGTGGTGTCATGTTTCAATTGCACAAATACCAGGCATTGTAACAGGGGTGTGTACACTTTATATCCACTGTAGCTATAGGGACTCAGCAGTACCTGACCTTTATAACCAGCCACCACCAAGGTAGAGTAATCCTCTTGATAGGTTGCTTTATTGGCTGTACAGGGACACATAGTTTCAGGCAAATACTTGGAAGCAAGTGCACTTCTATCTGAGCAAGCATGTAAGTTCACAGGTGACTTCCTGTAAGGCTGACTATGACTACAAATCAGACATATCCACATCACCAAGGACAATTTCAACAGTGTCTCCACATATATTGTCAGTCTCAGAGGCAACAACACAATTCACCTTGTACTAGGGGTAAAGCACACCTCATACACACATGCCATGGATATAGGCAACCTGCATCAGACAGGTTAGGTGAGAACATTGCCACCCTCCCCACTCCAGTTGTATAGGGGGATATGCACATCAACCACACTCCACTCCTCAGCAATGGTGAGCATGTACATATTGCCTACTGATGGCAACAACAGCAAATCTCCATGGGGCATAATAACATCTCTGTCTGCCTCCTACATGAACTCAGGCATGTGCTCACAGCTCCATCACACACCACAGTCAAACAAAAACCTGCCACCACCCATCCACCATCCACATGGAAGATGGTCACTATCACACAGAAATGAATGGAGAATAGAGGATTATGCAATTAAGTGTCCAGCATTGGGGGGAATAAGATAGCTCAAGGCCAGGATTGTAATGCAAGCTGCTATAGCCATGATAGATTGGAGGGTTATGGTGTAGTTTGTATTATTTGAAAGTAACATCCACAGTTGATGTACAATTTGACAACTGTATGAGGTTCTGTGAACTTTTTTCCTGTTTACGTCTTCCAGGTAACATCCAGAGGGTTTACCTACCAGCATTCTCTGTTGGGGAAACTGAAATCATCACCCAATATGTGATCAAACATTATGCCCTGTTATTTGGACGGAGAGCACAAGATGTCCGGGAGAGGGCTGCCATGTGGAATGATCTGGTCCACAGGGTAAATGATGCCGGCCTGCACAGCAGAACGTATGAGCAGGTGCAGCATCGGGCCACTGACCTCATCTGCCATGCCCGTCAATGGGCTGTTGATGTACCGAGGGACTGGCTAGACACAGGTGGGGGCCCAGCCATCCAGCCCCCACTGACACCTACTGAGAAGCTTCTCGTCAACCTTGGGGCACCCACCCAACACACAAACCATGTAGCTGAGGAAAGCATTGTGGAGGTGGATTGCACCCATACACTGGATGAGGAGCATGCAGGTAAGGCCCCAGTGCACATTACAAGAACACTGTTGCTTATCTATTTCTATCTGTATACTATCTATATGCATATGTCAGATGAGATAGTAGGTCTTGCTGGTGTTTAGTAATGCACAGACGTGTACATCTATGGTGTTGGCCAGCATATTTTTTAGTATTGGGGGATGTACTGTTAATGTACTGAAATTCTGCTTCCACCCTGTACTAAGTCCACATCAGTGACTACTGACATTACCTCTCTCCCACAACTATTTAGGTCCCTCTGGTATACAACTGGGACAGCAGCCTGTAGCTGGTGAGTATGGAATTGTTCTGTTGTTGCCTGGCAATATCCCAGGCATGTGAGGGGCATGCAATTTACCATGCGCACAACTATCAGTAATAGCTATATTGCTTTATGTGCATGCTCACTTGTGGTGGGGTTAACTGCATTGCATCACAGTGGTCACCATTGGGGCCTATCTGACATGAATTCAAAATTCCTGTAGCATACCTCACAATGTGTCAGTGCCAAGATGTCTGGACCGAGGCCAGCAAAATGGGCTGGACAAACGGCCTAAGGTAGGGACATGTGTGACATATTAGTGGTATACATTGTATATAAATTGTGTATACACCTCTGTTATGATAAGATTAGGAAAACCTTCTACATTGCCCACCTGATCATGAAGGGATTCACATCTAGATCAAGGGAGGTCATCGTCCCCCTGTACTCATCACTCATTAGACCTATGATTGAGTACAATGCCCCATTCGGAATGTATCTGACCCGACACCTGCAGCAGCTGGAAAGGCCCCAAAAGTTCCTCACCAAAAGGATAAAGGGTCTCAAAAATATGTCTTATGCTGCCCGACTGAAAGAACTCCAGCTCTATTCAGTCTCATACCGCTTGCTCAGAGGTGACCTGTGCCTGACATATAAGGCCATGTCAAACCCAGATTTGATGAATATGCTTCACCTCAAAAATCTAGATCCCTCAGAACCACAAGGGCAGAAGACTTAGACCTTGGCACGGTTATAGATAGAAGCAGCTGGAGGGACAGATTCATCACCCAGAGACTCCTATGCTGTGGAACAAAATCCCGGTACATGTGAGGCAGAGCACCTCGCTGGCCTTGTTCAAGAGGAATCTTGACCAATGGATGGGAGATCGCAGATATACCCCAGGGATTACTTCAGTGTCACTGCTTGACAGAGGCACAGCAAAATAATAGGCATAGTTTTATTCAAACTAAAGGGGTGGCGAAAGCCACATAACTATGGGCTAGGCTTATAAATGCCCTTGGGCAGATAGCCTAGTATGAACCTATGAACCTATGAACCTATGAACCTATAAGATGCAAGGTGTTCCTGTTACATACAAATTAGGACCACAATATGTCAGTCCACACCTCTTCCAGCCTTTAATGTGACCCATAACATGAACAGTTTACTTGTAAAACCAAGCATCTGGACTCATGTATTGCACCTACAAGGCTGGCCACCTGTGAGGGTGACAGACATCATATCTGCATGATGTTTCAGTGAGGTATGATACCTCATGCTGCCATATGTGTCAGTGCACTCACGGTGGCATATGTGGCTACAATATTACATGCATGGGTATTGTTAAGGCACCCAGACCACTTCCCCCCATGTATAGGTTGCAAACATCTGGATATTCCAGACACATCTGCATAGAGGACTGTACAATGGTTTAACTTGCTGCATGTAAGGCAGATGCTGTTACCATACTATATAAAGTAATGGCAGCAGGAAGTGGTCACCAGCCATGTATGGTACACACATCAAAATGGTATAAGCCACACAAGATTTGATCCTCACGCACAATCAGTTGCCAATATTGGGATTAGAATTCCTGCATATCTAGTTATTTCTACTACAGTGCTATGCAGATAGCAGATGTGCCACATAGCTTATATGTTTCCACCTAGTCCAAAGGTTACTTCTAAGGTGGATGACATCAACAGGACTACTAAATTGGAGTAAGGGGAAGTGTAAAGGGTAGAACACAGGCCACAAATGGTGTAATCCACACACTACATGATTCTCATACAAACACACACAGACTTCTAAATAGTTGCCAGTAGGGCGATTAGAACTCCTGCTTATCTAGCTATTTCCATTATAGTGCTATGCAGTTATCAGACGTGCCACAGAGCCTATATACTTCCACCTAGTCCAAAAGTATTTCTAAGGTGGATGACATCAACAGGACTACTAAATTGGTGTGAGGGGAAGTTTAAACGGTAGTACACAGGTCAAAAATGGTGTAACCCACACAGTACATGATTTTCACACAAATGCACCCAAGCAGTTGCCAGTAGGGGATTAGAACTCCTGCCTATCTAGCTATTTCTACACACACACACACACACACACACACACACACACACACACACACACACACACACACACACACACACACACGCACACACACACACACACACACACACACACACACACACACACACACACACACACACACACACATATGCCAGTATTGGGATTAGAACTCCTGTCTATCTAGTTATGTCTACTATAGTGTTACACAGTTACCTCACATGCTATAGAGCTTACTGAACTTTCACATGGCCAAAGCTGCTGATAACTGCACAGCTGAGGTAACATATTACAGGTGGCAGAAAGTCTGCCTTCAATTCCACCCTTACATCATGCTAGTTATTTATGGCTTGACACTTCACCAGGTTATTGTATCATGAAGTGTGGCACACCTGGGAGCTGTCAGCAGTACTCATTCATCACAGAATTAGCCCCAGTACTTACTAGTTATGTCCACCCCTCCTGGCATGATTGAAGGGCAGTTTTCTGTGCTTTTACCCATTAACCTAGTGCACTTGTCCATTCTGAGGTACTGTTGCAACTGCCTCATGTGCCCAGACAACCCTCCCCTCTAAACTCCAAACACTCAGACCTGTAAAAGCTACCCATATATCACCCAATGTGGACATATGCACTCTCCAGCAAAGACTGAACTAGCAGGTCAAGACGATAAGATCAACACCTGCATGCCACCATGTGGAATACATAGCTCACCATGACATCCACTTTGACAGCCATGACATTCAGTGAAATGCCACACACTCACCTTAACAGAGGTACTCAATGGACATTTACCCAAACAGCACAGACCAGCAAGACAGACATCCACTCAGACACCACGACATGGCACATGTCAAGGGACACACATTTAACCTACACAGTGTGCCCCTCAACCTAAGCTCCTAAGGCTAACCACCTTGCACAATGCAATGATCATGGGTAACTCAATACTGAGGCACACACATATCCCACTCACTAAGTTGAATATGGAGCAGGTAACAGCCCAATATATATCACATGCCAGCATCCAACACATGACACAGCCAGGCATGGCACCCCACAACAACTACAAGTATCACTCTGCATCCATGTGGGTGTGAATGACCTGGGACACACCTCCCTGGACTACATGACAAGAGACATGGCTGAACTCTCTGATTATGTGGTCTAGGCAGGTATGACAGTAGCCCTGAGCAGTATATCGCTGTCACCCAGAATGATCCTGCAGTACTATCAACAGATGATTGACTGCAACATTGGCTTATGTGTTTTGTGTCATCCTCAGGGGATCCAGTATCTCTCTGCTTGGGATGACATGATTGACAATAATTTGCCACAGATGTCCTACATCTGTCAGTGCTGGGTTTCTATGTACTGGCTAAGTGTCTTGCCACCCCTATAATGCCTTATTAGGCAGTGCTCCTAATGTAAGGCCAGACATAGTACTGCTCCCTGATGGTAGATATGTAACAGCTAGACATGCATGCAATCTGAGGGTCATGCTGCTCAACAGTAGACATCTAACTGTCAGGATGCAGTCACTCAAAACACTCACTGGAGTGGAGGACATTAACATTTCTGCTATAATGGAGAGGTGGTTCACAGCAGCAAACAGCAGCCCTGCAGTATCAGGCTATAATGCATTCCACAGCTGTCAGTCCCCAAACATGGACCACACCACACCTCCACAGGTGGTGGTGTTTCCATATTCATTATGGATAGGAACACCTCCAGACTAGTATCCCAGCATAATGCATTGGAGTTATGTCCAGTACAACTGCCTTGGGGTACTAGTGCAATCCAGACCATAGCCTGCTATGGATCCACATCTATATCCCTAGACTGTCAATGCACATTCCTCAACACCCTGCCATCTATGATGGTCCAACACAACACTGACATTGTATGAGACTTCACCTACCCCTCCATAACCTGGAGAAAGTAGCCAAGCACCCATACAGTGACCCAACACTTCCTAGGATTCATCATTTCCAATGCCCTGGACTGGCTCATACTGACCCCAGGTAGAGGATGCAACAACCTTGACTTGTGTTGACTACTTAAATATGGGACTGTTGCTTATCCACAGTTGTCAATCCCTACCTGGTGAGATCCACACAGGCTGTAATCAACATAGAACTCAACATGTCAGCCACACACCCCACAAAGGTAACCACCTTGCAAAACCTCTCCAAAGCTGACTTTGCTGCCATAAAAACAGGGGTGGGTGACTTCATTGCACCCATGGCAATGGGAAATAGCTGCATTACTATCAAATCATGCACATATGCAATGTACAAACAGGTACATGAATGCATGGTACTAGCCATAGCCAACAGAATCCAGACACTGTCATTCAAACATTGTGAAACAATGTGATGGTCCCCTGCCATTACTATAGTGTACAACAGAAGGAGGACACTGTTGTAGAGAAAGGTGGTGTCCCATGACTGTTGATCTCCCTTATTAGCCTCAAACACAACTTGGGATCCCTAATGGAATCCCCTACAGGCATCTATGAAGGCAGACATGCAGCAGACACTGACAGCAATCAGAAAAGCCTTTGGTAGTTACATCATCAACCTCCACAGCATTAAACACAAATGCTGTGAGTTACTGCACAATGCTAATACCTATCCTGAGACAACAGATATTGGCCACAGTATTGGCAACACATTCAGTGCCAGCTTTACCCCTCTCTCCCTCCACAAGTGCACAATCACAATGACAGATGAATGGCAGGCACCCAGCAGTAGTACAGACCAGGTTAAACCTGCATTGTCCACAGGCAAGAATACAGCGTCCATGGGACACCAACATATCCATGGCTGTGTTCCACATGACATACAAAGTGACCTTGGACCAAATCTGTGGGCAAGGGTGCTTGGAGGAGAATGGCTACCCATCCAGCCCATGTTAAAAGTGCCCCTGCTGCAGTAACCAGGCACATGTTTCAATCTGTAATGGATGCACAGGCACACAATGAATGTAACACCAGACAAATGTGCAGGCTGGTTGAAGAACATCTCCCTAGTGCATGTAATGATTTTCGTGAACTCATTGGGGTCCTGCATGAGGTCAATGAGATCACTGATAGACATTGGGGTCAGGTCATGGTACTCTTCCACCATGGAGTATCTCTACTTGAATGTTTGGAGGTTAGGAGGCAGCAGTCACATGGAGGTAGCTCAGCACCATGATCTGCTGGGTGTGCACATGGCCATGCACCATCACACTACTGTATGGGCAGTAACACCAGCAATACTGAGGGTGGTGTGATGTCCATGCCAAGACATGGCAGGCCATCAGCACGTGGTCCTGGCTGGTCCCAACATGGATACGGATCCAGTGGACAACGATCACCTTCATGGGGCAGTACTATGTCCGGCCTTGTCCCTGGTGGTGCCCGTGATACCCCTGGAAGGTCCAGTTATGGTGTCAATGGCCAGAGACAGTGAACTGCACACCCTGCCATGTACAGGCCACAGCTGTCCAAAAAACATTAGTGTAGGGAAGCCACACGGCATGTCTGTGTGCATTCAGACACACACACACACACATAATCAGTAAAAGTTCACCACCTGATGCATTATTGCTATTATTAATACTGAGTGAATGTGTTCTCACATGCTGCATCCTGCTTCTGTTCTAGGCATCTGTGTATCATCAGGATGTGGCCCTGCAGCAAGACCAGTGGGTATGGTAGTGTGATAACACAATGTCTTGGGAAGGGTACAGCTATAGCTGCATGGATTTCCCAGGTCTGTAACACAGTGATTGCATATACCTCACAGATTATAGGGCTGAGGGTTGTACATAGGTATATGTTGATTTACAACATCTGTTGTAGAGTGGAGAATGGTACATGTTGTGGTTTGGACACACCTCCGATTGCTAATAACCACAGCTGCAGGGAATATTCATCAACCAAACACACTGAGATTACTATTCACACACACACACACACACACACACACACACACACATTTGCCAGTACTGAGATCCATAGGTTCATTGCTTCATAGCTGTGTATTAGGTGAATGGGCCTGAAGGCTCTACAAGGCTATCCCAAGGGAATACCCTGGAATCAGGCCACATGACAATAGTCCCCAGTGTGGCTCATGAGTATAGTCACTGGAGTGGTCCCCAGGAGTGGGTATTGTATTCCCCATCCACTCATCCAGATTTCTCTTGTGGATGGCCAGTGATGTGCACTGCTTCACATGTATGTGATTTATATTCCATAACATGGACAGTGTCTGGGTTGTGAACCTGTCCCACAAGCATGTCCTTTGAAGTGTGGACTTGTGCTTGAGGACTCGGCATGTTGTGTGGACAGATTGGTATCTTCAGATGTAGCATTCCTGACAAAGTTTGGGGAGACATGGCTGTGTAACTGAGGTAGTGATTGTACCTACATAGTATGATACTGGGATTCATTTGAGTTATTGGAGTCTGTCCATCCAGGACATGTGTATAAGGCATTGTATTTGCTTTGTGGGGTACATTTGCAGACTCTACAGTTGTTTCAGGAGTCCAGTGGGGTACATGGCAAAAGGGCCACTGTACACATTGATTGGGCTACTGAGGGGAAGGTACAGGGTGACCATGGCCTTTTACTTGCTGGATAGCATGCACTTACTCAGGAGATGTAACACATCAAAGTACTTTCTGATGTCAGTGGCACTGTTGTGGTCAACAGACAGCTAACTGTCAACCTGCATTCCCCATCCTGTTATAACAATGTCACTGTTCAGTGGACTACCACCAATGTATTACTTCATGTGAGCCATAATGTTCCCAAAGATAATGGCAGCATATCTCTTGGCACTGAGGTAATGTCCAGGGTTCTGACAACAGTCATAGGTGTCAGAGTGGCCTTTGTGCATGACGTCATCATCACATGGATTGGGAATGCTACCACCCACCTTACTGTTGTATGCAAACATTTTCAGCCAGGGTGCCTTTGTGTTCTCCTGCACCTCAGAAGGGTAGATCCCAAACATGAGAGGACATGAGTCCATGCCCTGTGTGACACCAGTCATGCCTGGTCATCGGTTTGACATGGAGTCCACTGCACTCACACCATTGGTACTAGCTGTGAGGCATTTCTCAAGAGAACTACTGATATAGTGGTTGATGCCTAGCCAACTGTGTTTGTGCATGATTCCTAGATGGAGACTGGTGTCTGAGTAATAGAAGCATTGTCTATATTGTTAACTATTCCACACTGTCACATAGTCATTGCACATGGCACTACACATTTAGGGCTGTAGATTGTCTACACCAACACTACCACATTGGGACATATGCTTGGTCATCAGTATAATAATTTAGCAAAACCCACCCTCCAATGGGTCTTGTTATTACATAATCACCCCACCACCCACACAGGATACTGATAACAGACAAACACACACACACTTGCCAGTACTGAGTTTTGAACCCCTTCCTATCTATGCATTGCTACTACAGTGTTACCCATTTATCACGTGCCACAGAGCTTAGAAGATAGATGTGTGCCCAAGGTACTACTAAGGTGAGGAACATCACCAGCCCTTGTAAATAATGGCATTGGGTGATGTAGTAGGTAAGAGATTTCATAAAATATTTTACCCTACATACACATTTACATTTGCCAGGAGTGAGGTTCAAACATCTATCTATATATGGTTTCAGACCTTCATGTTACACATTTAACAAATGCACCACTAAGCTTACATAGTTTAGGGGTGCCAACTGGTACTTCTTAGGTGAATGATATCTGCAGGTCTGCTAAAGCAGGGCACAGAGAACTGTACTGGGTGTAACTGGATGTAACTGGGGCCAAAACCTTTAAGGTACAAACATATACACACACTCACTTGCCAGGTATGAAATTTAAACCCCTACTACATTGTTACGAATTTATCACTCGCACCTTAGATGTAGAACAGCATCCAAACATACCTCTAAGGTGAGTGACATCAGCAGCCATTGTAAAGCATAACACTTTGAAATGTGCTTGCTATGTATGGACACAAAGTGCTTCAACCTACAGATATACACACACACACACACACACACACACTCACAATTGCTGGAACTGAGATTAGAACTCCTACCTAAGGTAGTGTTTTGTACTACAGTATCACACAGTTATTGCCAGTGCCACAGAGCTTATATATTGAAGAGCAGTCCAAAGGTATCCTTGAAGGTGAGTGACATCAGCAGCAGTGCTAAAAGAGGGGTAAGGTAAGTGTAGTGAGTGTGAATGTCCTCAAAATAAAATATCAATAAAGACACACACTCTCTCACACAAATGCACACATTTTCATAGTTGCCAGGACCAGAACTCCTACTTGCCTAGTTTGCTACATTATAGTATTACACAGTTATCACAAGTGCCACAGAGCTTATAGGGCTGCAAGCTGCCCAAAGGGTTATTTCAAGGTGACTGACATCAGTAGGAGTGCTACAGTAAGCCAATGGGAAGTGTAATGAGTGTGAATGGTCTCAAACTCATTCATCTAGAAACACACACATACTCACACACATTACATTTGACAGGACTGAGATTACAAATACTACATGAATACTTATTTATACAATAGTGTTACACAGTTATCACAAGCACCACTTAGACTATAGGGCTGAGGGCTAATAAAATGAATTTCTACAGTGAATGACATCTGCACATTGTGTGACATAGGCCTATGGGATGTGTATTGGGTGGGAAATGCCTCATAATGGGATTCTCTCTGTCACTGTCTGTCTCTCTCTCTCTCTTCCCCATGTCTCTGTGTGTGTATGTTTGACATATTATATTATGTTGGCCTTAGATATGTGTGAGTATTCCTATCCAGTGTGTATGTGTGTGTGTGTGTGTGTGTGTGTGTGTGTGTGTGTGTGTGTGTGTGTGTGTGTGTGTGTGTGTGTGTGTGTGTGTGTGTGTGTGTGTGTGTGTGTGCGTGTGTGTGAAGTATAAGTGGTGTACAATTTGATGTGTGTACACAGACATCTGAAAATAACAGATATCTATAGTCTACTCTGTTGTTAGACATGGGCTTCATTTCTCTAAGTGTAGGAGTATGCCCAGTATGACCTTCTATATTGAGTGTGTGAATCCATTCCAGGGAGAGTTGTACTCCAGTACAGGATTTTGTGCACTACAGCTACACCTAGCAACCTGTTTCTGCAGAATATCTGTAGATAGGTTGCCAATATGGAGACACAATGGGTGTAACATATGGGGATACTGTAACTATTGCTGTCTGTGCTGCTTGTGTAGCATGGTTGGCTGTAGCATAGATTTTCTGACATATGTACTGTTTTACACTGTGATGTATTATGTCATCAACTACTAACATATATCATTCTTTGCTCACAGTTATTTACCAGGGAAATACAAGATGAATGAAGCTGAGGCCAATATTCTGAGGCATAGACTACACATTCTGGCACACTCCTGCCATTGTGGAGGGGTAGCTACAGACAATAGACTGCTAGTTCTGTGTAAGTGGTCCAGCACCTTGGTAGTATGCTGGCTGGGGATCCCCTTCTTGTGCTTTTCTCAACTTAACAGAATGGCCATATCCTGCTGGGGCCATACCTCTCAGCTGTACAGATACACCCATGTTATCCAGAGGCAGGACTCATATATCTGGTCAGTTGACCTTCACATTGTGGTTTACAAGCAGTTTTGTGGCTATTCATTCATGGGTTTGCAGTCAGGGGGGGTAGTATGGCAGACATTAGAGTTTCAGACTTCACATACTCCATGACATCCATGTTTCTACACCCCCCTCTTTTATTCTCTCCTCTTCCTAACATTATGATAGCAATATCTCAGAGGTATCCTTATAGGTGGGCCTTTATCCCAGTAGTATTTATGGCCTGGTCCACAGTTCTTGCAGTAGGACATGGGGAGGCATGCTATTGGCATTTGTCAGCATGGGCTTCCATTTGTTTTCTGTTTACTGTGTTAGGTTGTTAGTTAGGGACCATATAGTTTGCATCTGCTGTACTTGTGAGTGTGTTTCAGAATGTTAATTAGGACCCCCTGACATTCTGTACATTTGCACTATGGGTGAGGCATGGGCCTTTGCCAGAGGACTGTAGGCCATTTGAGAGTGCTGCAGGTCATCTGTAGCAGGCCAGTGCATTCTGTCAGTCATACGTTCCCAGGCTGCAAGCCAGTGGATTACCCTGGGGTGATAGTGGTAAGTGGTTGAGGTGTTCCTGCCAATCCTTCCTGTTCATACTGAACCATGAGTCTGGATGTGGGCAGGTTGCTGCTTATAGCTAAGGACATACCTGCATGGGACACCTGCAGCATCATGTATGTATTCCCATAGAGAGATGGGGTCGCTGTACTCATTCCTTACAGCAAGGATATGACCTGTGATAAACCTGTGGCTGATGGGGGGGTAAGCTGAGTGCATGTGTGATATGGAAGCTACTGGCAACTGACTCACAGATATATCTGGGACATTCGGGTCTATATTACGTTATCGAATCTTGGTAATATCGAACACCAGAAGACCGACACATAAAGCACAAACTATGGTAATGGTGAACATACAAAACCGCGAAATGTCGAAGTGTGATGGTTGGCCCATCTGCAGTATAGCTCCGTAAGGTAAGTGTGTGATAGTTACAGACCTTAGGGTTAGGGTGCAGGTTAACATAAGTGCATAGATAGGTAATGTATGTAAAGTTTAGTGTAGGGTTAGAAGTAAAGTTTTGTTAACTGTATGTGTGTGGATTATTTGTTTTGTTTGGGTGTATGTCTGTAGGGTAAGTGTGCGATAGTTACGGACCTTAGGGTTAGGGTGCGGGTTAAGGTAAGTGCATAGATAGTAATGCATGTAAGGTTTAGTGTACTGTTAAAAGTAGGGTTTGGTTTGTGTATGTATGTATTTTATTTATTATGTTTGGGTATGTAGTATGTAGCGCATGGTTGTGTTGGTCGACTATTACGGTTCGAGATTTGAAAATTCGCGGTTTAGGGGGTTCGCCGTATTTGCAGTTAGGGGTTTGTGTGTTGGTGTTGTGGTGTTCAATGTTATCGGGATTTGATAACATAATATAGACCCAGACATTCACCTTATGCTGCCTTGTGTGTGGACATGGGCAGCCTGTCATTACTTTATAACTTTGCCTTTGGTGGTCTGCCAGTGATTGGCCAGACTACCAGTATTCCATGCTAGAGGGACAACTAATGTAATGCTGACCTCTATGTATAATTCCAAAGTTGTGTGCAGTTGACAGTTATTTTATATGCAGTCTGTGTAGGGTACTTCCACCTATGTACTGTTTCTATGTATGGGCCCCCATTCATGGTGTGTCCAGCTTTCCAATAGTGACAGATATCGACATCTGGACAGTGAGTATGTACAACTGCTGACATACATGTAGCTGAGAAGCAGTATGGTTGGCACTGCAGATGTTGGAACATGGTCTGTCGACCACAGTACTGTACATAGGCCACTGAGACACAACCATCAAGGCCTACATGCTGACCACTTCCAGACAATATTAAACACACAACAAAGTTATCACACTGACCCCTGCATATTTTGCATGCAACAATTTATCATGTAGATTGGGACAGCTCTGGCAATCTGTGCTCCAGTGATATTACTCCTCAAACTTACATGTTACTGCATTTCTACATGGGATTGTGGGGGGGTGCACATCTGAGGACTTTAAACATTTGCACTGGCTGCACTGGTATTTCAGTTACTCTGTTGGCTTAAATTTCTAATTATATTGTGACCTATCATGCAGAAAGATTTTAATGGCATAAATTTCAGTTTCAGACTTCTTACTCTTCAGAACTAAAATGCAACTGCCAGACTTGTTGTAGTATGTCTGTGTAGGTCTGGAGGGGGGCTGTTCACCATTGCCATCATTTGGAGGCCTTAGCCTGGCCTTTCTTTATGGCCATCTACACCTGTCCTGCTGGGTGAGGCTGGTAGTGGGTATATGACCCTCATTAACATCCATGTGTGTGACCTATGGACACCCACAGTTATTTGGGCCACCATATGTACTGCGGAGGGAGTTGTCACCTTGTGTAGTATTGCCTAGTATGTTGACACCAGTATTTGTTATGGATTTCCTGCTGTCCCATATAGCTGTCAGCTGTCTGCTGTTATCCCATTCACCCACCCAATTCCCTTGCTTGCTTGCATCCATACCATACATACAACTATCAGAACATACTACTCCATTCACTAATTGATAGGAAGACTGACTTACCTTGTTGCTGGGCCAGTATTGTGGATGGTGCTGGTGGGCTGACTATGTCAGATGCACATAGTACAGTCCCTATACATGGTAAAGCACAGGTAGTGTCATGTCTGGCATCCATTTTAATGTATGTGCAAGTCGGAGAGAAGTATCAGTCCCTGGGTCCCTACAGTGTCAGTGTGTGTGCTATGCATTGCCTATTTCCCAAGGACAGGGCATACTGGGCATGCCTCCATCTGCCTACAGGGGCAGGCTCATGAAGTTCCTCCTCCAAGTCCCTCTGTACCTGTGGTGGCCATGGCAATGGTGGGGGGCTGTGTGGCCCCTCCCTCTGCTGTTCCTGCTACAGCTGTTTCCGCAGGTTCATATTGTGTAGCATGGCACATACTATGAACATTTGTCCACATGTAACTGGGGAGTACTGCAAGGCTCCACCAGATAAGTCAAGGCAGTGGAACTGTGACTTTAACACCCCCTAGTTAGACAAGGGCTAGCCCAATAAGCTCCGTGGTGCATGCCATAAATGTGGAATAACGTAGTAGCAGTAACTACACAGCTATGGGTTTGACTCTCATCTGTGGCAAATGCTTGTGTGTGTACCTCAAAGATTTTGGCCCCACTAACAGCCAGCACACATCTCAGAGCCTGACTTTAGCAGTCCTGCACATATCATCCACCTTACAAGTACCTGTTGAGAATAGTCCTTAAAGATTGTTAGATAGAGGTTTGAATATCATCCCTGGCAAATGCAAATGTGTGATTAGGATAAAATTATTTTTTGGAATCTCTCACCCCCTACATCACCCAATGCCAGTATTTACAAGGACTGATGATGTTCCTCATCTTCAAAGTACCTTGGAAAACATTCATCCAATAACCTCCATGGCAAGTGTGATAAATGTGGTACACTGTAGTAGTAATACATAGTTAGGTAAGGGTTTGAATCTCAGTACTGGCAAGTGTGTGTGTGTCAGTATCCTGTGTTGAGGTTGCTGTGATTGTGTAATGACAGGCTCCATTACAGTGTGGGTTTTGCTACATCATTGTATTGAGGAGCTACATGTCCCATTGTTGACATTACAAGGCCAACATTTTCCAAACACTGCAGAGATTGTTGTAGCTATCCTCAGCCATAAATGTGTACAGCCATGTG
>NC_056730.1:118109651-118114651 GCF_019279795.1 Protopterus annectens | reverse complement strand
AAGTGTGTATATTTGTAGGATACAGCATTTTGAGGCCACATTCTCCAAATATAGTACACCTTGCCATACAGTATAAGGGATAGTGATGTTGCTGACAGTAGGACAGCCATGACAAACCATCACCCTACTATCCCTGTGGCATGTGCAATAGATGCATATCCCTGTAGTAGCACCCTTGAGATATACAAGGGGTTGTATTGCAGTCCTGGTCAATGTGTGATTGTGGGTATGTCAGAGTATTATCATGGGTTTCAGTGAGTAAAATATCCAGTGTGGGGTGTGGGTGCTGGGTATACTGTCTTTACACCATGGTACCCCCAGTACATGTCCCAAGGTCCACTGTATCGGGACCACTGTCACCATCAACTATGCAGGTAGCTGATTACACTATCCAGGCAAATGATGTATGTGCTATGTGCAAATTATCTGTAACAGAATGGACTCACTGACAAGGTAGTTAGCACTGATAAACCCAGGTCTCTCAGATGTATCTATGACTGTTATGTGTTTGTCAATGTGTACATGATGGTATGTCACACTATGTATTGTTCATAAACAACCAGTACATCCCCTATTACCATACTGTACAAGGCCTGGTGATGTTCTTCACTTAAGAAGCCTGGGACACACCTCATCCTAAAATCTGTGTGGTGTGTGCAATTAAGGCCACACACATTAGTAGCAATAACTACCTAGGTAGGGGTTCTACTCTCAGTGTTGCCAAGTAAGAATGTGTGTGCATGTGAAGGGATCTATTTTAGTTTGGTGAAAATACATGTCTCAGGAGGTCATCTGTCTGAGAACTGACTGGCAAATGCTAACATTTCAAATGTATCATCTTGTGGAAATTCATTCCATCAAAACTAGTAGTAGATGTGTAAATGCCCTCTTCCCCACTTTATAGCTGTACAGCAATACTGGGGTTGGTATATATAGTTGGGTGTGGATCTTGTGGACACAGCCACAATCATTGGGGTTATTGTTGTGTGTATCCCCCCGCTTAGTCAGCTGTAATACTGTACAGTTTATGTTAACAGGTTAAGTAGTTGTAAATCACACTATCTATGGTTCTATACCACCCCACACCCTCCAAAGGGTAGGGCTGTGCCACCCACACCAACACACCTATGCTTACCAAGTCAAGGATTGCACTACATTAGGGAAGAGGACATATACCCTGCCAGTACCATCGTCAATGACATTAAACTAGCAGACTGATTATTTACCGATGTGATGTTGTGCCTATTTTGTCTTGGTGGAATTACATAGGCTAAAATGGGTTTACTGTAAACGTGCATAAATCCATGTGTACAGTATTGCATCAACACCAAAGCCTCTGTGTGTGTGTGTGTGTGTGTGTGTGTGTGTGTGTGTGTGTGTGTGTGTGTGTGTGTGTGTGTGTGTGTGCGTGTGTGTGTTATACACGAACATGTGGTGTGTACCACCCAGTACACTTACCATTGTCCACTGTAGAAGGGTTACTGACATCAGCCACCATGCACTCACATGTATACACCTCTCAGACCTATCAGCCATGTGGCACATGCAGTAACTGTTATACAGACCTGTTACTTGTGTTCAGCTGTACCCAGGATATGGCACAGTCAAGGTGTCACCACAGTGACATACCCCTTGTAGGAAACAACAGCAGACCAACATCATGTTGACACATAGACACCTACAACACAAACTGAATATATTATGGAGACCACAATCAATCAGTGTTAATAACAGCTATAATGCATCATGGCTGGACAGCTACACATCCCGACATGCAAATATTAAACTTTACTGCTGAAAACATGTTACACAGCATTACATTGGTTCACCTTAGTACATTCACCATGTGCATCAGAACCATATTTGCCTGTTCCTGCATCGATGTTATGGATGACAGAGATGTGGGACAGGTATCATCATATGCACAAGGCGTGTTGTGGGTTTGCCAGAGACCTAGGCTAAGTCATTTGGTTGACATCATGTGTGTGTGTTAGGGGGTTTCATTATTAATTGGGCTGTGCAGCTGTGGTGTGTGTAGGTCTGGGGTTGCCCTAGCTGTATTGGTGATGTGTGTGTGTATGCATGCACTCAGTTCTGCCATGTGGCTGCCCTATAGGGGTTTGTTGGACAGCTGCAGACTGTATATAGCAGGGTGTGCAGTTCACTGTTTCTGGCCACGGACATGAGAACTGTCCCTGCCAGGGGTTACACAGCCCATACCAGGTACAAGGCCAGATATCGTACTCTCCCCTGATGAGAAATATCCGCTGGATCTGGGTCCCTTTTGGGACCAGCCAGTGCCAAGTGCACGTGGCCTGCTATGTTGTGGTGTGGACAGCAGCCCCCCTGCAGTGCTGGTGCTAGTACTGCCACTATGAGAGCAGCTCTGACTTGTTGCATGTCCACGTAGACCTCCACCTGTTGGTGTTGCTGACCTATGTCCACGTGGCTGTCACCCTACTCACACCATACGCTCAAGCACAGACATTTCACGGCTGCATCTCACCCAACTGTCTATCCAGGACCTCTACAAAATAACAGTGGCCACCTGCAAGATCACGGATGTTGTCAATAACAGCAGAATGAGTATCCATCTGAAGCCTCAGACCCTGTCTGGTATAACGTTCCATATATTCCTGTGCCTCCATGATGGCCTGAAACATGCATCTGGTGACACCTGCTGTGGCACTTCTTCCAGGGGCATGATAGCCAGCAGCCCTCCTATGAGCAACCCTGTACATCTGTCTGTGTGGTACCTCTCCGGTCATCCAGCTATGGCTGCTGTGTCCAGACAAACTTGCCATAGTCACCACACTGTCCTGTCCCATGCCACCACCCGCCAACTGTCCCTCATCTATGGCCACTGATGATAGGGTATGTGTAGGCAATGTGACTGTGTGCGGGGATGGAGTGGATAACAGTGGGATGTCAATCGATGGCACAGCTTCAGCCCCTGACAACCCTGCCTGTGCCTCACCATACCTATCATCATTGTTAGAGTCTGTATGGACACTAACATCAGTTTTTCTGCAGGAGGGACCCTGACCCACCTCACCACCTGTGAGGGGAAAACAAGAAATGCACTTTAAGACCTGTACATCATTGCTTAACTGTACACACACTCACACACACACACACACACACACACACACACACACACACACACACACACACACACACACACACACACACACACACACTTACAGATGAGGTTGCAAAAAGATATTACACACAGACCTCTCATTACCCAACTGTCAACATGCATGACATATGGCACTCAACAGCATTCACTGCAGCTATAGTCATTCCCTGTTGCCAACATTATACATCTCTGTGATGCATGAATTGTGTTAGTAGGTGATGCCTCTTCTCCTGGAACACACTGCACCCATGTACACAGTATTGCTGTGCATCTGTTCAGCACCCTGGCATGTACTGTGCACCATACCTCACAGGTGTACATGCCATTGCTGAATGTGTATATGTGCGTCAGTTATGTTTGCTCTGTTGCTCACAGCCCCTATGTGTTTTTCTGACACATACCTGGAATGATATAAGGACAGATTTCAATAGTAAATGCCTGATGTCTGATTTGCAGATCTCATCACCAGCAGTGCATGTATGAGCAATAAAATACAATTACACTGAAAACCTTAAAACCTTACTGTGGCTATGAGGAGTGTACACACCCTTATTGACATGGCCCCCTCTTCCATGATATGCCATGGGGCCACAATACTGCATATGTTAATATTGCATAAACCTGATATGTGACATATGACCTGTGCAATCAAATGCAGTATCAAACAAATGTGTTAGCTGTGCAGATGCTGACTGAGATGCATACAGTGTGTGGGTACATAAGTGTGCACACCCTTAACATGATGTTTTTTTGTTGCATCAACTGTTAAATGTACTATACCAGTCACTATTCCTGGAAGGGGTATACTACCATGGCCAATCTGCACTTGCCAGTATTTGGATGCTCTGCCCTACAAATATCCCCAACTCTGCCAGATTGCATGGTCAACCCATGTACACAGCCCTTGGAGGTCACACAGTGCCTTCACTATTGCTGTGGAGTCAGGGTTTTGTCTGCCACAATTCATGACCTTGACTGGGTGCAGATACAGACATTCTTAGTGAGCTTTGGATGTCTGCTTCAGTTCACTGTTGTGTTTCAGGATGACACTCCCTCCCCATCCTCAGCCTTTTTGCAGATGCTTGACAACTATGGGCTACACATGAGTGTCATTTTACAGTGTCCCAAATTCAGAACACCATGTGTACCAGCCTAGTTCCTGCTAATGAATGGCAAACATACAGGTGTACACTGGCACCAGCAAGGTACAGATGGGAATGTTGGGCCTGAGGTGGAGTGAGGTGTTGCTTGTGCAGCACATGTATCTCTATTAATACTGTCTGTAAGTTTCGGACTTGGTCTTGGTACACCATTACACATTGCAACACATGCCTTTGGGGGACTTTTGATGTTATGTATATGCTACCTGTATAGAGCCCTGGATGATGTTTTCTGCGGAACAACTTTCCCGTCTGATTACCCTAACCTTAGGCCACACTTATGCAGAGTCCAGGTGATTGTCGACACAGGTTCTGCACAGCCAGTACTTCCTTAACATTCCTGCAACTCCCTCAGTGTTGCAGCATGTTTCTAGGCAGCCTCCATGTGTCATCATCTGTCTTGGATGGTCATCTGCTTATTTTCTACATTAATCTTTTGCCATATTTCCTTGTCACATACATGACTGTCTGTACTGTTTCCCATGGTATATGCAATGGTGAGGTAAAGCTACATGTTCCCACTCCTGAGGGCTACCTGTTGGATATGGGATCCATTCCATGGTTTGTAAGATGTGTGAAAGCCACAGCTGCCTCTGTTGCAGGTGAGTGGGCAAATGTCATGGACATACATGTTGGACAGAAGACCATTTCCTGGTGTGACATTGAGGACCTGTACTTGATGGAAGGTGCATACTCAT